>NC_049251.1:4708321-4763321 GCF_011100685.1 Canis lupus familiaris | reverse complement strand
TGGTTGGAACCTGGAAAGAGCACCCTTATTTTCTGAATTCCATGGAGCCTGAAGGCACATACAAGGACGTTTGTCGGTGTGATAGTTTAGGTGTCTTGTTTCTGTATTATTTGAGCTGTATTTGCTGCAGAATGCCCAGGGTTAGGATGTGACAGTCTGTCGCTCAGTATACTTTCCATAATATGGCATAAACGTTGACACCTACGTCTCTACAAAATAATTCCATCTTCCTAATTTTCACACTTCTTTCTGAAAACCCCTGTAATCCTGCCCCGAGGTCCAATTCTTAGTTAACAGCTACTGTAACTTTGATAATAAGGTGTGACTCAGGAAGATAGTGCAGCAAACAGCTCGAGAAAACTACTGAGAATTTCATAGAGGGATCGAATTTCTGGGGGTTCCAAAGGGAAGTCTAAAGTACTGGCTACTTCACTACATTTTGAAACTTGTATGAAGCCAATGCCTTGATGAAGTCAGCTTCGAAACAGAGAGAGCCATCCAACCTCATGTTAAAGGCCTTCATAATCACTGTCCTTAAGTGCTGAGTGATGCCTAAGAGATGTGGCAACAGCGGACCAGAAACAATTTCTCCAGGCCCCAAGAGCTCTCAGCAAAAAAGGCACAGGGGTCAGAGAGCAGTGCCCGACCCTCATTCAGGCCGCTCTCCTTGGAAATAATACCCACTTGTCTGATTAAGGCCAGGACTTTTGGCTTGCACACTGTGAGGCGTGTACCCAAATAATTAGAATAATATAGAAAGCGCACAAATCTCAGAATCATGGGTGACTTGCTGTTCTAGTTCTGCTTCTCACGTACCTCTCTTAATGCAAAGGCCAAGCAAGGTCAGGGTGGTTAAAGGGCACTGCAACATAACATCTACATCTGGGGCGATAAGCAGCAGAGCGTGGTTCCCACACACCTGACAAGAGCAAGATCAGTCAGTAATTTTAGGACAAATAAGCAAAAGGGAAGTTTAGGAGATAATTAAGGGAAGTAAAGATTGTTTTATCTTCGCAGCCAATGTTAGAAATAATTGTAATGGGCTTTTCTAGTGTTATATTTACACTAGGGAGTATGCAAACAGTGATGATACAACCCAATCAAACATGATTGCGGGAAAAGAGCAGAGTTTATGACACCGAGTCATTTTTTTCTTACAGTTTAGCTCTCTGAAACACCTAAATTATCAGCCATCTAGTTAAGACCTTTTATTTTAAAAGCCATGATAGCCAGATCTTCAATGTATATACCTCACTGCTAAAACTAATCACAGTGGCAAGACTGGTTTTCTCTGCTGGTTAGAACAGCTGCCGTACATGCATTAGGAGAGAAGTCCACCGAAGAGACACACCTCCTCAAGCTAAATAACCCACAATGGAGAAGCAAACAGGGTATAATTTGGCTAGTGATTCAAGCTCCAGTGGTAATATGACATAGTAGGTAAGCACTCAGGCTCCACAATCAGACTCTGGGAGGCTAAAATCTTGGTTCCACTGTCTATCAGATGTTTGACCTTCAGCAAATTACTTTAACCCCTTTAACGCTGTAGTTTCCTCATCTGTAAAATGGGCACGGAGGTTTATATATCATATGTAGTCATGAGAATTCAAGGGATACCACATGCTGAGTGCTGGCACACACACCATAGATACCATCTATTATTAAAATAAAAATAAATCAGAAAAGTGATAAATATGATTCCATACAATCATATCAATAAAGAAGTCATTAAATAGCTTACAAACTGGAATGGAGATTTCTTTCAAATGGAAGAAGACATTTTTAAGGGGAAAGAAAATTTTAGGGCAGAAAACTTTCTGTGCATAGGTGCTTTTTTCCACATCCTATATATATATTATAGGATATAATATCTATTGAACATGTATATAGGCTAGAAGTTGGTGAATTTATAGATGGAAGAGACATAATTCTTGTCCTCATGGAGCTCACCAGCATATTACATGTAGTTTATTTTGTCATCACTTACTTAATATTCGCTGTATAACTTATGCTAAGCCCTTTTAAAACATTTTCTCTTTTTCTTTTTGTTTCCCCCACTTTTACTTAGAGATAATTGGCATACATCATTATGTAAGTTTAAGGCATACAACGTGATGGTTCCATTTACATATACTGTGAAATGATCATCATGGTAGGTTCAGCTAACATCCATCTTCTCATATATATGCAATACTTCTGTGTTAAAGATAGACTTAAAAAAAAAAGATAGACTTTTGTAGTTTCTTAGATAATCTTTTTTTGTGGTTTTTTTTTTTTTGTTTTGTTTTGTTTTGTTTTGTTTTGTAGTTCTTTGATACCAGAGAGGTAAGATTTAGAGAACCCTAGGAGGTAAGTGGCTTCAAATATCTATGACATTTCAACATCTTCAAGGGAAGTTTTGGGTATTAGCTCTCTGGTATTTCCTCAGGAGGCATGCTTACAACATCATTGACAAAAGGTTTTTTTAAATTATTTTTTTAATGAGGAAGTTCTTCTTTTTTTAATGAGAAAGTTCTTGCTTGAATAATTTATTGGGGTGCAGTCATACATCTTTGACAATAATAATCATTGAAATATGGCAACGTCCTAACTTTGACAATTAAAGCCCATTAAGCTTAAAATACTATGACAAAAGTCATGACATTTCCATGTTCTTATGTAACTTTCCTCAATTCTGTATCTGAAATACAATATTAATTTTGGAGTTCCCATTTCTGGGTTTATTTCATTTTATTTTTTAAAGATTTTATTTTGAAACAGAGAGAGAGGGAGGGATCTCTGGGTGGCTCAGCGGTTTAGAACCTGCCTTCAGCCCAGGGCTTGACCCGAGATCGAGTCCCTGGGATGGAGTCCCACGTCAGGCTCCCTGCATGGAGCCTGCTTCTCCCTCTGCCTCTCTCTGTGTGTGTGTGTGTGTCTCGTGAATAAATAAAATCTTTAAAAATAAATAAATAAATAAATAAATAAATAAATAAATAAATAAATAAATAAGAGAGAGAGAGAGAGAATGCATGCACACACAGAGGGTGGGGGCAGAAAGAGAGGGAGAGAGAATCTCAAGCAGACTCCGTGCTGAGCGTGGAACCTGACTCAGGCCTTGATCTCACAACCCTGACATCATGACCTGACCAGAAATCAAGAGTCCGATATTTCACTGACTGAGCTACCTAGGTGCCCCTCCAGGTTAATTTTAAAAGGAAGAAGTAATGTACTTCTAAAAACTCATGTCACTACAGTAATTATCTTCTCTGTACACCAACAAGCAAACTCCATAGGATGACTTACTGCCAGAGTACAGGTACACTTGGCATAAAGGACTTAGTTTCTTTTTCTTTTTCTTTTTTTTTTTTTAAGGACTTAGTTTCTTGATAGAAGGCTCTCTCCAGGGCCCCAGATAAAAATGCACAAAACTTAAATTTCAAAGAACTTTCCAGTTGAAGGTAGTTTAGAGAGTTCCTTTGTGTAATAGATGAAATGTCCTTGCACAGCCTCTCAAACAGAAGATACGAAGTATCTGCACCCTGTTTGCCCCACCGTTGTATCAAGGGTCATACAACGATCTTTCTAGGTGCAACAGCTTTAAATAAGTGGGCATCCACGTTGTGGAACATCCTCTGAGAAAGTGCCGGTTTTGTTGTCACCTACTTCAGTGTGGCCATACGGATGACTGTATGCAGCTTACACAGGAACCTGTTCAGTGAGGACTCAAGAGCTGTGCTGGGAGAGTTGTCTTGGCAATCGGTTTCTCTTTCTAGCTTTCTTTCCTTTCTCCTCTGGAAGGCTCACTGACTACCCAGGTGACCTGGTTTTCTTCTGTGTGAAATGGAATGATGTGGAGACCAAGAATTTTTGTGGGAAGACAGGATACAGATTAAAGGGCTCTGAAAAGAAAAGGTACTGTTATTAGAAGAGCTCCCAGCCCTGATTAAAATATGGACGGGAACAGAGTGGTAGCCTGAGGACAACAATCCTTCTGGTCCAAGATCCCGCAGTCTGGATAGATTTGGGTGCCCAGATACTTTGCTGTTTAGATGTGAAGTGCCATACTAGTGTTCTAGGTGGGTTCCAAGACAGGGGGTCCGCCACAAGCCCCGAGTCAGGGAAGCCTCCGCCCCGGGGTGAGGCCTAACTAGCAGGAGGCAGGGGAAGTGGTAAAAGAGGTGCGCTTCCTTCCAGCCAAGAAAAGTCACTTCCGAAGGTATCTACATTGTCATCCCGCAGCAAGGACAGCAGCAGGCATCAGGAAATACACAGTGATGTTAGGACACCAAGAGTAAGCTGGGGATGGAGTAATAAGTAAGTTTGCAGTAAACATGTGGAATAATTGGCCAGGGGTGCAGGCATCTAAAAGAGGTACAGAGACAGCTGGACACTTTTCTCTTAAGAGAAAAAGAATTGGGGCAGCCCAGGTGGCTCAGTGGTTTAGCACTGCCTTCAGCCCAGGGCGTGATCCTGGAGTCCCGGGATCAAGTCCCACGTTGGGCTTTCTGCATGGAGCCTGCTTCTCCCTCTGCCTGTGTCTCTGCCTCTCTCCCTCTGTGTGTGTGTGTGTGTCTTTCATGCGTAAATGAATAAAATTAAAAAAAAAAAAGAAGAATTCTAATTTTAAAAAAAGAGAGAGAAAAAAAGAATTGAAGGAAGGAGTGATAATTGAAGAAGTGGATTTGAGGTAAACCTGAGAGGAACAAGCCAGCCAGGCTAATCATCCTCTCCCCACTCAGCAACTTTCACCGAGGCCCCTTGTTAAACACCAAAGCTTGCCCTCTTCAGGGATGATTTCCAAGTGATGCCTACATTCCTGAATAAAAATCCATTCGAATCTCAAGTCAGATTTGCTGGGTGCTAGATTCCTTGCCAGCCTTTACTGTGCTGGAACTGCCGATGCTGAGGAAGGGAATGCAACAACAACAACAAAAAGCCTTGCTTTTGAGCTCCACGATGGTGAACTTGAGGTGAAATGCATCTCTCTCAGATGGCCTCCTTCTCCAGAAAATAAATAAATAAATAAATCAGTGACCACAGAAGGAGGCAGAGACGCCAAGAAGGGGGGCAGCGGCTACCAGCCCCGTGAGGCCTTTTGCTCAAACCAGAGCCTTCTCTCACTGACAGTCGTTCGCGGGGTGAAAGAGCTAAGTGTGTGCCAGCAGTTCAGTTTCCAGTCTCTGCCTCTCCTCACAGGTTCCAGTCATGGCCTCCATGGTCTCAGTCTCATCTCTTGGGGACCTGCTGTGATTTCGGGGAGGAGAGCCAGAAGGAGGCAGGAGGAGAGAGCAACACGTGCAAAGGAAAACACACACAGGCTGAACGCTTAACCACCGGAGGGATGGCCCTGAATGGGCCTGAAACCCTAACTGGGTTTTATTTGCTCCATCTACAGCACACACACACCCCTGGGGGTGACACAGGCCGGAACAACCTTGCACAAGAGGGCCAATCGCCCAGTTTTCCCATTTCACTTTCCTGCTGCAGTTTCGAGAAATGCCCAGGCTGATCTGAAACACTGAAGATATTTATTGGACCTAGGCAGCCCTGCCTCCAGCCTGCTGCTGTGTCAGACCAGCGTTTCTAGACACCTTCTGTCCTGGAGGGATGGCAGTACCATTTCCAGAAACTAAGATTCAGTCCAAATTTGGGCAAGCAGCGCAGGCTCAGCGAGAGCCTTTTAAAAGTGGTAAACAAAAGGAGTAGAGGAGGAAATAAAGGAAGGGGATGCCAGCGAGGGGACTCAAAGGGGAGGTTTGCTGCAATCCTTTACATTCAATTATACCAGCTCCTTTGTGCTTTTCCCTTTAGCTCTGCAAAGAAAGAATGAAATATGGTTTTCATAGCAAGCTGGCAGCATTATCTCAGGATGCATATTTCTTTGCTGGGTTGGAATGCCAATTGGGGGGGGGAAGTTCCTCGTTTAGAGGAAAGTACAGTGCTACAGAGAAAACACAAAACAACAAAAAAGAAATGCAACAAGTTTCTGTAACAGTTCCAAACATTGCCCCTTAAAGAAAATATTTAAATGAGAAGTTTTTTTTTGAAGATAAAATTTCTCAGGCTGAAAGTTACCATTTTTCAAAAGTCTCTAAATATGGAAAGAAATTTGGCCCAAAATGTAGACTATTTTTTGATATTTGGAGATTTTTGAGAATTAGCCCCTCTCTTTCATTGATGAGGACAATGAACTTCACAGACCGGTCCTGCGTGAGGCACAAGGCTCTACCTACTTCTGCACTTCATTATACCAGTATTTGGAAGAGAGACAAGGTTTGCTCAAATAAGTCCTTTATCCATCTCAATTGGCATCATCTACATGGCTTCTCAAAGTAACACAGAAATAAAAGTCGATATTTCGGCGGGTTGCATGATTTTAAAGTCGGATGATATTGGCTTGCTATTTACTCTTTTTAAAATAGAAAAAAAAGTGAAGACTGAGTTATTGAAAATATTACAAAATTATCTTATAGCAAGAGATTCAGCAAGTATTCCTAACCTCAGCCACAGATCAACAATGCTGTGTTTTTAAACAAAACTCCATGCAAAGGACTTTTCAGATTGCGCTCCAGCCTCTTTCCAGAATGCAGAAAATCGAAAGGTGACCAAAATTGTCAACAGAACCCTTACATTAGAAAAAATTCAAATAGATCCAAATATACATATCCTGTGTTGTTTACTTTCTCTACGTTTTTTTTTACTCTTAAAGAATCTCGGTGGCTACTGCTTGGTTCTTTCACAGTCCTTTTTACCACATGGCTGCTTTTTCCAGTAAATCTCTTCTCGTTTCTTCTGTTACTCCTGGAATAGTGTTTTTAAAATGTACTCCAGAAAATTCGCGGTCAGAGAAATGAGTACTTCATGAATAGTCTTTAGACCAGATCCTCATTCACTTCACTCATTCATTCATGCATTCATTCATTGGAGAGCTGTCTTCCAAAAATTACTTGAGAATCTGCTCAGTTAATGAGTAAATGTAGGTCCTATTAACCTCTTGATCTTAAGGACTTGTTTTGTTGTTGCTGCTGTTGTTTTCATTGTATTGGGTTTTTCAAGTATTAGAGAGTGAGCCTGGCTAGGTGGCAACCTCCCAGTGCTTAAGTCCAAAAATTCTCTCCAATTCATGACCCTCACAACTATTTCCTCTGTTCTCTAGAAACAAGAAAAATCATTTTTTTTATCTGCAAAATCATTAGAAACCTGGATAGAAAAGTATACATAGACTTCTTGGGGTTTTTAAATTTTATTTTCTCTTCCTTTTTTTCCCCCTACTTCATTGTTTTATTGTAATCATAATAGAAATCCTCGTTTCTGTTTTCATTTGTCTGTGCTTTGTGCATGAATCAGAATTCTCATTGCTGCCTGAACATTCAATATAGATTTGCAACTAACTCCCCACCCTTGTCCAGAATCGTTAATTCTGCACTTGGGTTGAAACACATGCCAGGTTCTTTCTCTTTTTCCCTTGCAAGGTAAACATTGAGAGAGAAGAGATTTCCCATCTGTCTCTAGATACAGCTTATCTTTTAGATAAGTCCCTGCAAGCTGCGGTTTCAGGCTGTTTAATGTTGACCTCTTGAGTTCCAAACTTCCTTAATGCCTTTAGATAAGCAAAAACTTTAGCAGTAATTACTAAAGGAGTGGTGGGATAGTGGATTAATCCCTAAAGACCTGGATTCAACTCTACCACAAAGCCCACAAGTGAATAATCTCTTTAACGCTCTTGGCTTAATTGTTTCACCTCAATTTTTAAGGAAGGACCTAGCCATTTTTGACTAAGGGAATATATATCATGAGAATGAGTGCCAGAGAATTCCTTGTTCGTTATTGATTGATAGATCTTCTTCTCAGAGATGGTCACAGATATCTGCATACTTTCACCTGTCTGGTATTGACATTTAGGTAATTTCAAGGTTAAAGGGTCATCTCTTTTAAACCTAGATCTTGGGTATCATGTCACTGAAAAATAATGAAACACATGGGCAGCTTTCGTTGTTTCTACACATTGTTTTCTAAAATTCAGAATGTACCCTTTCCAGAAGAGGGGACTGTGATTCCAGTGATCTGGTAGATGAGAACGCTCAACCTAATGTATGAAATGAAAGCATAAGGATTTTATTGGCTGAGTGGTCTTTTTTTTTTTTTCCTTTTTCAATTGTGGATCTGAATCTTATTGTTTTATTTGCCAGCGTAGCTGAAAGGATGCACGGGTATTTTTGAATGCCCATGAGCAAATTTCCTCTCTCTAAAGGTGTGTAGAAAGTAGCACAATAGAATTTGGTCACAGCTGGCTTATTTCCTGTGTTACCTGAAGCCAAGTTTGGTAGGGTAAATTCCAAATACCTTCTTAGCTGGGAGTTACTAAATCTTGATAGTCTTGGATCTGTGTGACTCAGTGTGGCTCTTTGCTTTACTACTATGCAGGCTTCCTGTTATCCTCTGATGTTCCCATGGATTTAGTGTTCCTGTGTCTGTGTTTGGTAGAAGAAAAATGTCAAAGAGAAAAGTAGAAATTCCTGGTGGAATGGAATAGTAAAAGTCTGACCGTTTACCCTTCCTTGTAATTTTTTTCATAATGAAATTACTAAAGCAATGTCAGTACACAGGAAACAAGTGAAGTGTAAAATAATTAGCACCAAAGGGAACATAATAGGTTACTTATTAAAATCCATAGAAGGATTATGTGACCTCATTGGGACCAGAGATCACATGACTCAGTGTGCCTTTTCTGAGGTGAGCACCCCAATGCACTTTGTCAGCGTCCTGGCTTCTGACAGTGAATAAGCTTCAGGTGTGATTTATTGAGTAGCCACTTGACAGGAGCAAGAGCTGAAATCTTCTAGGCCTTGCTGAGCCTCAGCTCTGTTTTCATTACTTTCTCCAAGTATTACATTTAGTCAACCGAGTTATGTGTAGTTCTGGGAGGATCTCTCCTGCTCCCAGAAGTCATTGTTCCACTCATAATAAAATTATGCTATCAATTTGCCACAAGAGAAACACTGAAGTTCACTAAATTATTGCCATGTGTTTTGCACTAAAGACAAAGTGATACCAATTAAAAAAACAACCACCCTTGGATTCTATTTTTTAATGGTGTGCGGAGAGGAGCGAGGCTCGCTCACAAGGGAGGTCATGTCTCTCTTCTACACATTACAAATTTCATTTTCTTTAATTAGAAAATGACGCTTATGGAGAATGAGCAGGGGTTTAAGTGGGGAAATAAGAAAGAATGAAACCTGAGCTGAGGCCTAAATAATTTGTCAGAAAATGACAACTTGCCTCCCACAAGACTATTTCATTTGAAAGATTGGCTAGGTTACATGAGGCTCAGATAGATTTTTCTGGAAATGGGGCCATAACCCACAGACTGAAAAAAAGTCCTGGTTCCAAAGCTCTGCAGATAAGTCAGATCCATACTTTGGTTCCATCCTAGTAGCTAATACTCGGTAGCTCTCATTTAGGATAACATTTTCAGGATGCTGTATCCCTAGGGAGTTGAGCATTGGTTATGATGTAAGAGTGTCATGTTTTTTGAGTATCAGCAGGAACTAATATCCTGCAGTCTCATTTCATCTTCTGCTAGATTAATTAAAGAATTGCCAATAATTTAGTCTCAGAAGGAAGGCTCGCCTATCCCCCTAAATAAAGTGTGGCTGCCAATTTACCATCAAGTTGGTGATGAAACAAATTCAGAATTTTAGATACAATGAATAAGTCAAATTCCATTACTACAGAAAATCTTTATACAGTAAAATTATTTCCAGCCCCAGGCGGTACTAATTTTAAATAACACTTCTAATGACATACTTGTTTGTATTAAGCAATTGTGGGCAGCCTTTTGTAGTGTATTATAGTGAATTATATTTGTTCTGAGGACAACCGGTAAAATTTCTTGAGAAAACTGGCAGTCTGTGAAGATGATAAGATGTTCCCAGTAACACCAGTAATCATTAGCAACAACAACAAGGACTTCATTGCTAGACCTTCCGAGAAACTCTTCCGTAGCCCAATAGCAACACTCACAAATAGACCAAACTGGATTCAAAGAGTGGCCTCACTCAGAACAAAATTAGGTTGTATTTTTATGAATGGGATGATCTTTGGCTAGGTTTCCAAACTAGTGGAGGGTTTGAAAGACTCTCTGGATTGGCTTGGGTTTTTTTGTTTTTGTTTTTGTTTTTGTTTTTTTTCTTTTCTGCCTTTTATGTAACAAGGGTGGTATTCACTTTGCTTAGCTGTTAGTAGGTATTCACAATTTCTTGTTGGCTTAAATTTGAGGAAGCTAGAGAAAAGGCCAAGGAAGAAACTAGGCATGATCGCTGAGTACGGAGGTGAGAGGGCCACCACTAGCATGCCATTTCTTGGAGATTAGATTTGAAGTTAGTTTTGAATCAGAGGAAGGAAGTGTTTTAGTAGCTGGATAGAAATAGTACAAGAGACCACGCAAGTGGGGAAATTGAGTAAAGGAGGAGGCTGGGAGGAAGCCAGCCCTCCCCAACCAGAGAAAAAGGAATCTGCAAGTGTGTGGGGCACGGTGAGAGAGAGATGAGGGAGACGGACACCCCCCTGGTCCACAGGGTTCTGGGGCGGCCAACGTGGAGGCAGGTTCAGCAAGATAGTTTAAAGGGGATTGACTGGGACGTGGGCAGCTTGGGGCTAATTCCAGCTCAGACAATTTGTATGATCTTGGGCAATTTAGCCTTTCTCAATATCTATTCCCTCATCCATAAAAGAATGGGGACTGGATGATTTTTAAGGTCCTTTCTATCTTTAAAATTACATTATTTTATGATTCTAAGCTTGTGAACTGAAAAAAAAAATCTAGTCAAAGCAAGTGAGATGAAAATGATTTTAACCATTGTATTTTGAATTGATTAGAAGAGAGGGAGAGAGTGAGACCAGTCACAGTAGACTATAGGTGACTTAAACAGAACCTGAATCAGAGATGTAGCTATTAAAATGGAAAAGGGACCGATTTTATCTCCACTGTTAAAAAAAAAAAAAAAAAGTGGCAGGATTTGGTGACTAATTCATTATATGGGGTGCAAGCAGCAAAAGGAGCTACATCAACTCTGGGCTCTGTGCCTTGGGAAGCAAGGGATTGGGGATTCTTTCCACAATGACAGCAGATTTGAGTAGGGCCTGCTGGTGCCTCTGGGAAGATGATCTTGTTTTCACAATAGATAGTACAAAATAGAGATGAGCCCTGAAGGGAAAGAGTTCAGAATAACAGGAAACACTGTGGGACCGCACAAGGGGAAGGAAAGGTAGGTCTGAGGGTACAGATGTTATTCAAGGCCCTGGGAGCAGATGAGCTTGTCCAGAAAGAGAGAGGAGGCCTTGGTGATAGAGAGCACTGGGAGGAGCTTAGGGACGGACGGAGGGACAAGTTCACACTGCCTGCTGTGATTTAGAAGAGACCCTGAAAAGAATAACTCCATCTGTAGTCATATAGGAGCTTCCTGAGGCAGAAAGCTATAGAGAACAAGATTTCAATCCACAGTTTACAATTTCTAATCAGAAAGGCCAACTAGAATTGAAGAAGAAGAAGGAGAAGAGAAGAAGAAGAAGAAGAAGAAGAAGAAGAAGAAGAAGAAGAAGAAGAAGAAGAAGGAGGAGGAGGAGGAGGAGGAGGAGGAGGAGGAGGAGGGGAGGAGGAGTTTTACATCTCTTTGAAGCATAGCTTTCTTCATAAAAATGTTGATGAAGTACATCATTCTTCTTCCAAGTTTAGATAGAATGATAAAGGAGTAAACTTTTATGCCATGAAAGTTTTGACTTCAATAGACATCCCACGGTTTTGCATAGTTGTGAAGATTAAAAATCTTGTAAGAGTGTGGCGTCACATCATGAATTTTTCCTCTTTGTGAAATGCCTTGGCATCCCGCTTCCTGACAGGTTGGCTTCAAAACGAAAACAATCTTCCTAATAGTATGTTGTTGATCTGGCAGTGAAGAGCAAGGACCTTTGGTGTGGGTGAGCACTGCTCTAAAGTAATTTACTTCAACAGGGACCATTTATACACTTTGACTTGTCACTTTCATAGCGATTTATAAAATTTTAAAAGGCAGCACTAGAGAAAAATGAAACACTATCTTATGAAAAGTGTATCTTATGTAGCGTCCATGTAGAGGCTCTGCACAATGACTTATTTTGATCATTTTGATAAGCTGTTTCTTAAAAGAGGGCTGTAGGTGGATTCCCCTATTCAGAAGGGGGAAACAACTCGAACACCAAGTCAAAGTCACATGCAGACTTTCACCAAAAGCCACTGAATTTGGAGTTATTGAGATGGTCAGATGAGATGATTTCCCCACCCAGGCAGAGCTACCTTCATGTGTTGAATTTGTCTAAACTGACTCAAGATACTGAGATTTGGGGGCTGGTAATCTACTTTGTCAACTCTGTACTACATAGCAAGAGAGGAGTAAAGTTGGAATCTGTGGGTAGCTAAAGCTATGCTATTTAAATATTTAAATCAGTGGAACATTTGTATTATAACCCCCCCCATTACATCTGACCTCAGAATTATTCACTCTCCCTCCTTTGCCTCCATGCCCCCTCCAGAAACTAGACACTGCTCCAAAGCTCTCTAGTCTCCAAAGTCAGTTTCATCACCCTGAAGAAACTTCTGGATTTCCTAAGGCTCTCTTTCCTGGGTATACCATTTGTATTGACATGTTGCTACAGTAGAGTTCACGTCCATCATGACTTCTTTCCAAAATAAGCGTATTCTTTGCCAAGGCTTCTCATTGGGAACCATGAAGAGAGATGAACCCTAGAATTCCAAAAAAAATATCCACTTTTGATGAGTTTGAAAATTTTCGGAAACCATGATCTTTTCCCCTCGAATGCCATGAATGAATCATCCTTGTTTTCCACCCAGTCTGACTGTATTTGGAGTAACACATGAAAATTTTACAATTTCTTTAGACAACTGGGCATTCATAATAAAAAGAAATAATATGACAGGTTGAGTCATTTTATGAGAATATGTTATTTTGTGACTCTTAGATCTTTATTTAAAGAGGAATATTAAATACATTATCACACAAAGTCAATGAAATCATAATTACAGTAGTGCTGAATTTTATAATAAATCTCTCACATGGCTCCCAGGAACACGTCTGCCAGGATTCACGTGCACTCACTCTTTGATGGAGGCATTGTTGTTTACCATTAACTTTATAGAAACTATAAACATAACTGAAGAAAAGTTTGCTCCATTAAAAAGAAAGGACCTCCTTCTTGAGGGCAGAAACTATGGTCTGTTTGCTCTTCAAGATCTGGGTGCCCGCTGCTGTGCCTCGTCACTGAAATTACTCACCGGATAGTAATTGAAAAATGCATGCATGATGCATGGATATTTAGTACCAAAAGATGCTCCTAAAGCGTTTTATCTAAATAGTAAAAACTGTTTAGGGGTAATAATACTTTATTTAGAGGTAATGGAGAATTAAAAATATAAAATAATATTCCTGTCAATTCTAGACCGTGGCTAATAAAGTGATAAATTTAGCTAAGTTTGGCTAATTTAAATGAAACCAGGGACGCCTGGATGGCTCAGTGATTGAGCATCTGCCTTCAGCCCAGGGCATGATCCTGGAGTCCAGGGATCTAGTCCCACGTCGGGCTCCCTGCGTGGAGCCTGCTTCTCCCTCTGCTTGTGTCTCTGCCTTCTCTGTGTGTGTGTCTCTCATGAATAAATAAATAATAAATAAAGTATTTTAAAAATAAATAAATAAATGAAATCAACCATGAGTGGAAAAAGCCCTGTATATAATCTAACCTAAAGCTCTTTTTTTTCCCAAAAAATCTGAAGTCCAGAGAGGGAGAATGAATTTCCCAGAGGCACCCATGTTAGAGGGGAAGAGCAAATTTGAACAAACCAAATCATCGATCCAGAATCATTTCTCATATACCACAACCTGCTCACAAAATCCATTAATTTCAATGACTTAGTTGTCTCATAAAGAAAAAAAAAAAATAACCCTAAAAGGAAGTGTCTTGATTATATAGGCAAGAAAATAAAGTGCCTTTATGATGTTGGTTTTAAGAAAAATTAAAATTCTTTCTTTTCCTGATTATTGTTAATTATGTTACTATGTTTTTGAATGTTCTGAAAAACAAATTAGTAAGACACTAATGATTAATATTATTCTTACCTCATATTTTAAATAAAGTTTCCTAAATGAAATATTTTAAGTACACCCAAATGGTTGTATGTAATCTAAAAAAAGAAAACCATGAAAAACCTTTAAGAAATCTCAAAAAGTCTTCAAAAAATCCACGTTGGATTGGCTTTAGGCTGAATTTGTTATTCGTGGCTTTGAATTGAAGTCTACTGTGTGACAAAGTGGTGGGGAAAAGTTGAATCAAACTATCAGAGGGCACTTACCTGAATTATTTAATAAAAGAAGATTTTCTGGATCTGAAACAGAGGATACTAAAACAAAGCTACCATTAAAGACTTAACAAGAGTGGGAGCTAAGAGTGGGAGCCACTACCATATTGGATCTGTGACCTTGGACTCTAACCAATTATAAAGACCCAGGGCAGCCAGTGAACAAAGCAATTACAATGGGAGTCAAACCATTAAGGAGCCAAGAGTTCAGTAGCTTTATGTCCCTGCCAAGGTATCCCTAGAACACTGTGTAATGGGAATTGAATAATATTAACATTCCCACATGGTAGTTTAGAGCAACTTACAGTATATTCTAATCCAAGCAGATTTTTCATTTTGATGACTGTGGGAGTGGTTATTTTATTTTTATATGTACTTTTACAAACATTTAAATTGAAATAACCAGTAGCATAAAACTGCCAATGATTTAGCTGGCTATGAACTTGTAACCAAATATACTTGGAAGATTTTTTTTTTCTCCTTGTAGCTCTCAGGTAAATTTCACTGCATGACAGCATTTCACGCTAGGCAAAGCCTATATAGGAGATGAAAAAGCATGAAGCATAACAAACATCACAAAGCCAGTACAATTTCTTGTTTATAAAGAAAAACAAGGAATGTAAGCTAAGTGGAAAGGTGCCGGTTGAAAGATATTTTAAATGCCTTCGAGTTAAAACCATCAGGGATCAGAAAGCAGAAGGCAAATTCTAGAGGCTAGTACACCAAGGGAAGAGGCTGATGAATTGCCTTGTGCACATTTTAATTAAACTATCATCTTGAGATTTTTTTGTGTATTGATTTGCACAGTACTTAAAAAAGCTTCTTTCCCCCCTACCTCCCTCCTTTGAATGTTAAAGCTTTGTGCCTTCAGCTTGACTCTATGAAAAGAAATTACTCATCTTTGGGATTATTATGGAAGAAAAAAACAAAACAAAACAAATGGGTGGACATGTTCTCTTCTCCTTTTCAATATGTTTAAATTTCAACTGTTCATATAATTATGCTGGCATGTATTTCTTCCTGGCTCTAGTCATGCAGAAAAATTTTAAACATGAGAAATTGGACAACTCTAATGTGGTGTAAAATCTACTTACGCATTGTATTTCTTTCAATATTCTTTACCAATAGTATTCACATTGTTAAAATTAAAAGAAAATGTTAGCTTTTATGCCCTAATGCATTTACGTGATACCAGAGCTGCCAAATATTTTGTTAACATTGAAAAGAAGAAGTTTGAAAAATAAAAGAAATGTTAGAGATAGGGTTGACTTTAGGCAGGGGTGACAGTGACAACTACTTAATAATAATCACTGCTTTTATGGCACCAATTATGGGCATATTTACCAACAATAATTAGTTTCCTGACATCCTTTGAGTCAGTTATTCTTTGTTCTTCTTACAGAGGAGTAAACTGAGGCACACATTGGCGTGATTTTCCCAGGGGGGTTTTGGAAAGTCATGTGGATAGAGTCAGACAAATGCATTAGACACTCAATTCCCACGTCAAAATGTAAAACTTCGTATTCCTGGGTAGTAGATTTCCCTGTTGATCTCTTCTGAGTAAACTGGACTAGTGTCTGTGAATGTCTTCACTCCTCTACCTCTAACCACTCCCACCTGCTCCCCACACACAGATGCCAAACAAATGGGAAAAGGAATACTTGGCACTAGAAGTCTGAGGTTCATGAGAAGAATAAGCTCTTTCTGAGGTATCGGTTGCTAAAACTGGTCCTGAAACCAGGCAGGACATTTAAGAATCACAAGATGAGCCTAGTGCAGGAGTAAAGATGAATTCTATGATACAGACATAGAAGTCCTTCTTCCTAGGTGACTGGTTTGAATCTCACACATACACGTCTATGCATGTATAGGCCTGTTCTTGTCAGTAGTGGCTTTGGGAAGTCCCACTAATTTTCAGAGGGTTTTTTTTTTCCCTAGATCATAAGACCCTAGTGAAGATTAAATCGCTCTGATGCTGAAATAGGGTACCTATCTGTTCAAGAGTGAGCTCAAGTTAACTACTTAATTTTTACAAGTAACCCAGATTGGAAATGGTGCCCAGCAGACCACAACTCTAAGACTCATTCCAAAATAGAGCAGTCTGTCTTGACGCTCAGATAGGCATCCTCGAGTCTCTTCTTGGGATAGCCCATCGTCAGTTGTGGTGGAGAAAGGACCCCAGGGATACATAGCTTGCTGTTTCAGATCAAACTCATGCTCTGCATGTGTGAGATATCAGAGTTTTGTTTATTTAGGAAATTTGTTCCTTGATCAAAGTTAAATCTTTGAAAGAGAAAATTTTTCCAAATTTCAAATAGTCTCTTCCTAGTTACAGACTGAATTCCTTTCTCTATTTTTGGCTACGAAGCCACTTTGTAGCTCATTCAGCAATGGACTGTAATATACTAGTTCTCAACCTTTGCTGGATCATGGACTTCTCTGAGAATGTAATGAAACCCATGAACACCCAGAAGAATATGTGTAAGTACACACACACACACATACACATATACACTATTCCCTACAAACTTGGGGGCTCTTCCATGGCCCATCTAACAATTAAAACCAAAAACAAGTGAACAAAAGCAAACACAAACAATGAAGAGACTTTCTGCTCTAATGGAGTTTGCTAGAAATATATGAACTAGTCTAAGGTAAAAAAAAAAAAGAAAAAAAAAAACAACAACAGAACCATTATTCATCCTTTTATTGAGGGCTGTATTTTAAATTAAATGAATTTTTAAATGGTAAAAGATGGTTCACATTTTATTAAATGTTAAATTTATAAAAACTGTGAGCCATACCTTTTGGACTGTTCTGTGTGGCACTATCAGGGCCACCATGTAAGACTGGGCATTCTGTGCACTGCACAACTCAACGGGCATCATACACACCACACACTCGTGCCCTGATTTGAACTCTCAGAGTCAGGCAGGGCCGCCTCATTGATGTCTAACACATTTTGGATATTGAATGGGTTAATAAACTGAAATGGCGCTGCCCAACAGCACATCAATCGTAGCAAAATGCTATTTCAGTCATTAGCCATCATATCTGCTTTGGCTATAATTATTCTGTTTCTTCTTAATGTTTGGTGACTTTCTTCTGAATGTTTATCTTGTATGTTAAAAAAATATATAGTACACGTCTAAATAGCCATTAGACCCTAAAGAATATCACTATTCAATATAAACTTTTTTTTTTCCATTGGTGAGCTTTATGCTAATAAGTATCTCTCACACTGCCTTTCATTGATTTGTGACCACCTTAGAGCCCTGCTTTCTGAAATGTCTGATTATCTGCATATCTGTCTATTAATGTGTTTATCTGTCCACCTATCTATAGAAATTTTAAACGGTGTAATAACTTTAAGAACAGTGACACTAATGTAGTATTAGATTAAAAGAATGCTACTTTATATGGGTGTAAATGTAATTTAGAGGCACTTAAAGGAAGCTCTATACTTAGCATGATTCTTGGCCAGTGAAGACAGGTTGATCCCACTCATTTTGGGATTGCTAATTTGCCGTTAATTAGGAAGATTGATTCTGTTCTGTGATGCATAGGCCCAACCCCAAATGCATTTTTCTGGTTTCTGGAGCACTTTCCTAGTTGTCATTGTCATTGCAAATGTGTAGCTGAATGTCACAGGGCCTCGAGAAGTAGAAGTGCTTTCTGGCCTCTAGAAAGCAAGTATTGACATTTTCCTGATTTTGTTTTGTTTTGTAAAGCTCATGCTGGTATTATTTTAAATAAACTTCTGCTTTATTCCATTTGATGGTTTTGAAATTACAACATGAAAGCTGTGCTCGGGTTTGAATTTCTAGTAAAAGAAATGCTTTTGTAGCAAAAAATCTTTATTTTCTTGAAGTGCAGATATAGTGCTTCCATTGAGGTTCTGTTATTCTGTACAAAACAGCATTTACTTTTCAATATGTTAACTGTTTGTTTATCTTCCCCATGATATATTGAGTTTGCAGCTATAAGCCTTTTTCCTGCTCTCTTCTCTTGGCTGATGACAAATCTTAATCATTTGACTGTCCTTCACGACAATTACTTTAACTAAGATGAGTTATATTCCCTTTATTGGAATCGAGTCAGGGAATCTATCAAAACTAGTGAAAGGAAAATTCCTAGAAATGTTTTTAAACATAGTCATTAAGAATGGGCTGAACCAATATGGAAAAGAATGTGGGTACTTGACAGTGGGATGGAAACCACTTACTCACTGTAGTTTTGATGGCCATCATTGCCAGTAGAATAATAGGCAACTTTGAACCATATAATTTATTTCATAGTGATGAAACTGGATAGGTAGTAAAAACAATATCAAACCCACGAGGCAGGATCTAATGTCGTTTATGTACTTCACATGCTTTGTGATGTTACTAATAAGCGTTCTGATAGAAAGGTAAGCATCTAGGGTCACCTGAATGGCTCAGTGGTTTCAGTTTCCCACTCATGATTCTGGCTCAGGTCATGATCTCAGGGTTGTGGGATTGAGCCCTGCATCCAGTGCAGAGCCTGCTTAAGATTCTATCTCTCTTTCTCTCTCTCTCTCCCCCTCTCTCCCACCTCTCTCCCTCTAAAAAAAGAAAAAAAAAAAAAACATGTATGATGAACATGCATCAGTAGTACATATTTACATTCAAAAATCCGTGACCTCATCTGTGATTACTGTTACAGCTTTCCTTTTCCTTTTAACATCCTCAAAATTTTGGAAAAATCTTTCATAATTTCCTTTTCTTGCAATCCAGTAACAAGTTGAAAATCATTTTGATGGCTACTTTTAAATGTGCTAAATATAAGCTCAAAACCAAAACAGAGGGACGCCTGGGTGGCTCAGCAGTTTAGCACCTGTCTTTGGCTCGGGGCCTGATCCTGGAGACCCGGGATCGAGTCCCACATCAGGATCCCTGCATGGAGCCTGCTTCTCTCTCTGCCTATGTCTCTGCCTTTCTTTCTTTCTCTCTCTCTCTCTCTCTCTCTCTCTCTCTCGTCTCTCATGAATAAGTAAATAAAAATATTAAAAAACAAAACATAAAAAACCTAGTCACTGAGGGCATGAGAAGGGAAACGAGTGGTAATGCATAAAACACGGTTATTTAAATATGTGTTAGCATCTTGTCAGCCTAACTTGCAGCCTGATGTGCTTAAAAGAAAAACCTTTGGTTGTGCCTTTTGTCATGACTTAGGCATCCTAGCCAGACTCTGTGACATCTCCTGGAGTCACTGGGAGCTCTTTGGTAGTTCCTTTTTATTTCTGGATGTTGTTAAATGTTTTATATAATAATTCTTCATGCAATCAACTCTACTTATCTCTGTGGTATATTGTTTATAGATAAATTTTAGTCTTCAGCTGACTTCTGCCTGCCAGCCAGTAGTCTGCTGAGTTGTCCCCTCTTCCATCAATACATATATGTTTAGTAAATCCAAGTTTATCCTAATACTAGCTGGCATAAAATATAATTAGAGAATTAGATTTGCTGCCTCCTGTAAAACCACACCTTCAGTCATTGCCAGTTGTTTATTGGGTGCCTACTCTTGCCCAGGTATCTATCACGGTTCCAGGCATTGTGCCAGGCAAAATGTATTTGGAGGGTGAGACAAAATAGACCCCCTGCCCTCATGGAGCTTATAGTTCAGAATCAAATGTGAATGACAAAAGTACAAAACCATTACATAGATTTAAAACCTGGAGTGTATTATCCCTAAAGTATGCTGTTAGAGTTCTGCACAGAGTCCCAACCATACCCACAAAAGCTCCACATTATTCCTTCTGAATTTCATCTAAGAATGTTGGAAACGTATCTCCTCCCATGTAGCTAGGGGAGAAAATAAGATGAAAATGTGAAGAATGTTGCCCATACCAGAAAGCTCACACTCCTTCTCCCAAAGGTCAGAGCAGACTACCACAGCCAGAGCTGGGGTTTCTTGCCCTTTGGAAGAGGGCTCTACCCCTAACCTTTTTTGGTTCTTCAATTTCTTCTCTTATCTCATGGATTCACTACAGTAAAATTCAGCTCTTGTAAAGGGTAAGACGTGTATAAGTAAAATGTCTATAGACTTAAAGGTTTCTGTATCTGTTTTCTTACGTTGGTACCAATGAATATTTGATTGGGACATTTGTCAGATAATATTTATAGTGCCAGGTGCTAAAGAGATACTGGCAAACTAGAGACATGACCCCTGCCCTCACAGAACTTCCAGTCTATGAGGGAAGACAAACAGACAGAATTGTACAATTATTTGTTTTTATTAATAACACCTGTTATGGAATCGTCGATGATCAATTGATCATAAGCTGTAAATTATTTTCTTTTTGATTTCTCTTTATAAGCAGTGCTGCTCGTTTTCAAAGAGCTCACCGACATTAATGGTGTAGACTTTGGCCATGTAGAATGGAGAAGCTGGCCCACAACAGAAGATAAAAGATGTTGTTTTTGATTAGTTCTAATAACTAAGCCAAGAACAACAATATTGACTGTGTTTAAATCATAACTTTCTTTGAAAGGTATCTAAATATTTCACATATATTATCTCACCGCCTCACAGAAGAGTTTTCTCCGGTAAGGACTATATCATGTTTGATCTCCATTTATGTAAAAGGTTGAGTAACCAAGGTACATAACCTACTTGCATTTCCTAGCAGAATCCATGGTATTACATTGGCCTGTAGCCACACACAGCGACTAATTGGTACTTAATTCATAAGTTACTTCATATGGACAAAAAGCAGGCTACATTAGAAAGAATGGATTTTGAAACAGGAAGGGTATGAGTTTGCATCTGTTCTCACTATCAACTGTCTGAACCTGAATTTGGAGACTCAGTTTCCCCATCTGTCAAACTGAAATAATGCCCTTGGTTCACAATATTGTTGTGAATACTGTAACACTTGATAAGAGTTCCAAAAAGTATCTCTCATCACTATTGTTTTCACTGTTGTTATATCATATTTTCTATGTTCTTTCTATTCATGGAAAAACCTTGTATATTTTTTGCATATGGTGAGAGATTAATAGTAAATATAATTAATTAATAAATAGATTAGATACTGAATGTCAGAAATGTCCAGTTTCCTTTCTGCAAATAGTTCCTGACACCACTATGTAGGATTTTTACTTTTCACAAGGTTTTTTTTTTTTTTAGCAAGCAGATACATTTATTGGGTAATTAGCAAGGAATGAGAACTCCTGAAATAGAACTTGATTCATGTCGTCATAGGCGCCCATGGCTTCTGTGTTGATCTGATAAGCGATGGGGTGCAGATCATAGGATTCCTGGTTAGCATCTCATCGTGCAGCCCCTGCCCTCTGCCATGCTCTATCGACTCCTGGAAATGGGGCTGGGTGGCTCAAGCCAGTTAGGCATCTGCTTTTGGCTCGGGTCGTGATCCTGGGGTCCTAAGATCGAGCCCCATATCGGGCTCCCTGCTCGGCCACTCCCCCTGCTTGTGCTCTCTGGAAAATACTAGAACATGCTTTTAATGCTTTTGATGAGGGAATATGTTACAGAGGCATTTGCAAGATAAAGACTGTCTCTGGTATTTGAGTACTTAGGGGCTTCTGAATCTCATACCTTGAGGGCAGTGTGTGTCATGGCAAAATAGTCATGAAAACCAGAAATCCTGGCCAACTCTAAATATATTTTTAAGCAGTAGTTTTTTTTTTAATTTCTCTAAAGCCTTTGTTTGTGATATTTATCAAAATTCCAAATTAAATACCTGAGTTTTATAATGTACACCCTTGAGATGCAAACAGCTGACAGGATTTATTGCCAGCTTCTCAGTGTAGACAGAATGACTTACTGAAGACATACTAACACACTTCATGAAGAGAACAGGGTATTCTTTTCAGAGATTAAGTTAGCATCACACCCCTGAGAGAGTCTCTTGGTCACTACCTCGACAACCCACTGTTTCCCATATTGAAATATGCCGGGCATGTTTCTTTATCCATCCCATTCTACTGTTTTTTAAGGATATTACAAAAAGAAAAAAGAAGATGTTAACATCAGGTGATGTGGGAAAAGCTACATATTTAATGAACTCATATTGGGCTCTTGGAATGGTAGATGACATTTCCTTTCCAAGATGAATAAGGTCCGAGGCTGAGAATAACAATGTGTAAATAATATTTTATGATCATCACATTTTTGTGTATAATTTCTTTTTTTTTTTTTTTCTTTCACCTTATTTCCCACCCAGAGCCTTTGATTTCTTCTTTTTGGTCTGCCCATTCTTGCCTGGTCTCCATGTCCTCTCCTGGCTTCCTGTAAGCTGCTCTGTTGAAACCGTTCACCTTGCTCCCTCATGCAGCTTCTATCTGTGTCCCTGGTTTATGCACCCCCCCCCAGCAGGACCCCCTCAAAGAGCATCAGGCCCTCTCTCATCTTCAGGGGAGTCAGCCTCTCCGCAGGAGAGACCAGCCTTGCCAATCTTTTGGCTTCTGTAATAAAATCTCAGTTCCTGAGATTTATGAGGTCAGATGCATGTAGAAGAGAAAACACCTTACAGTTCATGAAATTGTAAAGAATGCCAGATGCATAGATGGGAGGAAAACCTACCCAAATTCTTGACGGTTCATCTTTTTGCCAACATGGTCTGTGTTTTCTTTATCATCCAGGTATTGCAGGTATTCAAATGGCCAATTCAGATGTTTTCTTGGAGCTCTTGAGATATCAGTTTATGTAATTAATAGAACTATACCAGCAGGTGACTGTAATGTGATTATAAAGTACAGTCCTGGCTGTTGGGTGTATTGAATACTTTTAAATGAAATATGTGGAGTGTGTGTATGCATGCAATGTGTTTAAATGAATGCAGCCTTTCCAATCAGCCAGAAAGAGAGAAAGGATGTAAATTGCTAGCATGTGTTGTTCAAAATGCAAAAGAAGGAAAGCAATATTGATCTGTGCTTTGGATGTTTATTTACATCAGTTGCACAGTGTTAAGATGTCTGGCCATAATTATCAAGACCTGCCCACCTGTCAAACCGCAATTGGGTTATTTCCCCATTGTCTTGCAGCAGTAAATCTTCAGGTCTGGATGGGCATTAGACAAATGGAAAAAGGCTACTTTCCCAGAACATGTAATTCATTATGGAAAACAGGTGCCTGCTGAAGATTTTTGCTTTAATGCAGACATATTTTATTATTCATAAAATATTAATGTGAGTAGTCCCTACCAGAGTTGTGTGGGTTGTTTCCATGTAAAATTTTCAGTTTTAATAGGAGACAAGCAATGGTGAGGATTCTCCGAGGCTTGCTTTTTTGCAAAGGTAAAACCATTCCATAAATAGTTTCATTCCCTTGCTCTCTCAAAATAGGTTCAAATGACCCTGGCTCCCACTTACGTAATGTGCGAAAATAAGTCTGCTTTAATGTTGTATGCGTTGGATGTTCCGTCCAGGGACAACCTTGCAGTGGGGACAGAGTGACCTTTCAGAGGAAAAAAATGAAATGAAATATACTTTCATTTTCCAGAAATATGCATGCAAGTAAAAATTTGACAGGCTGGAAGAACATAAGCAAATATATCTTTTTATTTGAAGATAAAAAGAAGCAGGGCTGGATAGGAGAGAGAAAAAAACCTGTGAAAAAACGGATGATGCAGTTTTTACGAATAAGCAGCTTAATGTATCTTGGCACCCACAGTAAGCCTTGTAGGAGCTCAAAGTGCCTCAGGCAATCTGTGAGCAGAATAGCAATTTTATTACTTTGTCATTAAACCAATTTCACAGCAGTATTGTTTGTTAATGAGCAGCGGCAAACGAGCGAAGATGTCACACACTGGAATAGCAGAGAGATTTGTGACCCAAGCTCACAGCACTAAGATGGAAAGACCACGGCTATAAAAAAGGAAATACTTTGGGATGAAATGCAAAGTCTATACAGCAGAGCTTGTGTTTATGAGCTACCATTTTGCTAAGAGCTGTGAGAGAAATAAAGGTCTGGAAATATGCAGTTAAAACAGGGCCTATAAAATTAAAACCAAATTAAAGTATAGCAGAGGATTACTGCACAGACTGTACTCGACAAAATATATTTTAAGTGATGAGGTGAAATCTAAATCAGTTTTGTTTGAATTTGGTTGGTATTTATGAAATTCAATAAAAAAAAATGAAAAAATATCCAAACAAAGCAGCTGCCTCACCCTTCTGTGGTCTCGGAGCCATAAACATGCATCACTTTGAGGAAATTCAACTTGCCAATCCTTAAATAATTAGCAACTCTTGATTCGCACGGTGCACCTCTCTAGGTCCGCGAAAGCCTTCCCTGTGACTTTATCTATTTGTAAGGATGTTGCACATGTATAATAAACACTCAGGCAGAGCTTGATCTGCCCGAAGCCCATGAATCAAGTGCACCTAGCAGAGGCTGGATGGAGCTCATCGTTTGGTGAGATTTTTTTCTCTCTTTTTTTCTTTCCTCCTCTCTTTTCTGCTCCCTTTTCATTGTGTCTTGAATTTTATCTTCTTTTCCCTTCTCTCTTTTTTCTTCCTTCCTTTTTCCTTTTCTTTACTCCTTTTTTTCTTTTCTCTTTCTTTTTCTTTTCTCTTCTTTTCTCTTTCTTTTCTTTTCTTTTCTTTTCTTTTCTTTCTTTTCTTTTCTTTTCTTTTCTTTTCGTGAGCCAGACTGGGCTTTACAAAGAAAGAACTTGGGAGACCGCCTTAAGGGATACAAGAAACTGTGCCAGACAGGCGCATTACTGCATCCCTGCAGGGCATCCCGGGGTGAGTGCCTGAGCCGTCTTGCTATGTCCACGCAGGGAAAAGTGGTTTATGCTGCCAGGCCTAGGGTCAGACTCCCCCTCTTCAGAAAGAGAGCGGGGCCCAGGCAGGAGTCTGGGAGGGAACCAAAGGAGAGGATCAGTCCGTAATTGTATCTCCATTTGCGAAAGGGGTTTTGCAAAATACTCTGGATGTCAGAGTTGCTCCTCAGCTGCCCCACTTCTGTGTCAGGGAGGCCCACCCCCTTTGCAGGTAAGCAGATCCAGTTGGTTGGGCCTGCTGCTGCAGTGTCCAGAACGCTCAACTGCTTGTTCCATAGAAGGTCCCAGCAGCTGCACGCCCCCAGGCCCACGGCCAGTCGCGGTCAAATTTGGTGCACCGGGTGGATTAAGGTTTACCCAAGGATCCGTCCTTAACTGCAGTAACCTATGGACCGGGCCCCGGTTCTCACTGGCCCCCTTTAGAGTTCGGGCTTGGCCAAAGATGTGTATTTTCATGTTTTTCCTCTCCTAACCCCAGCCTGGATTGTCAAGGTGTTTATGAGTCTTTAAAATTTGGTCTGGTCCTGTTGTTTCCTTCGCCTTCTTTCCCGCCAGTGCTGTAGAGGCCTGTTGGGAGCGATTCGGTGAAGGAGATTGTGCAGGAACCGCGCACCGGCCCGGCGGAGGCCGCGTGCAGTGCTGGGAGTTCAGCTTTAAGGCTGTTTTCTGCCTGACAGGGCAGGACCCCCAGACGAATCACTGGCTGGCTCCGTGGTAGTTGGCAGTCGTTCAAGACTGGTCTTGTGCCAGGAGTATTACTAGATAGCCAGACAGATCAATTCACTTTTACATTCCCGCCATTATTTATAGCACCACCGTATATCTACTCTTGCTTATGAAGTAATGATTAGCAAATACAGTACACATAAAACATGGGCGTTTGTTCTGGAAAGGGCTTTCTCCTGCTGATATTGCAGATAGTTTCACAGGTCACAGAACCTTAAAAAGGATTTAAAGGGCATGTCTTGGGTAGCATTTGTTCTTTTGAAAATGATGCTCCTCTCCCATTTTTGAGTAATTGAAGAGAATAGAAAGGTTTTCGCATTGCTTGTGTCTCATTGAATTCTCTGCAGCCCCTTTTCCCACAGATGTTTCAGCCAAGCCTGTACAGAGGGAGGGGACGTGGCATGCCTTGCTATTTTTGCTATTCAGAAGGACTATATTTCCCTTTTGAGTGTGTCAAGGTGAACAAAACCAGGGCTGCCAGCATTTATGGCAGGGAACTCGGAGTAGGATTTCTCATCTGCCAGAGGAAGCTCACAGGACTCGGTGAGGAAAGAGTTTGGGGCCCAGTTTTGTATGTTTTCTTCTCTTTGCTCTTCACGTTTTCTCTCTTTATCACTCTCTCTCCAGAGCACATGGTCGATACCACGATCCTTCCCCGTTGTCTCCGCTTGTGGTGGTCTACCAGTGTCCGGGGGGATTAGTGCTGTATTAATGCATTTTAAGAGCTGTTAATTCAGTTCAGAGTTAATGCTTTGGAATGAGGGAGCTTGACTTTTCCTGAAGGATGTACAGTGGCCATAAACGAGCGAGTCGGAAGCCTGCTTTCTATAAGCCTGGTATCAAATCTGTACGTTGAGTGAGTTCTGTCTTCCTATCAGAATGGTCCTATGTGGCAAGACAGCATTGGAATAGGCTGATACCGTCGGAAAGAATAGGGAAAAGTGGGCCAGAATCTGAAAACATGAAGCTCTGTTGGCAAGCTGCTGTTCTTTGATTGCTTCATACTTGGTTTATTGTGTATTGGCCTTAGTTCAGGTGACATTACAAGTACCTTTTGAACCTGCCAGCAACTGAATGTGTTTTGTATTGTATGTACAGCTGCTTTTCCATCTATTGCTGTACATGGAATTATGACATAGTATTGGTAAGAAGACTGAAAGCCCATAAGAATAAACACTGTGTGGGGGTAAGATTTTTTTTTTTTTTTTTTTTTTGGTGTTCATTTCTGGAGGACTTTAATAATTTCAGATTTTATTAAGGAAGGCTTATATTTTAGGAGACTTTCTTCTAAATAATATAAGACATTACCTGGAAAGTTACATTTTATCTGTTACCAAGTTGAGAAAAATTGAGGCTCTCCAAGAGACTTAACACAATTTTGTACAGAACATTATTGAGAGGGACGCCTGGGTGGCTCAGCGGTTGAGCGTCTGCCTTTGGCTCAGGGTGTGATCCTGGAGTCCCAAGATCAAGTCCCGCACTGGACTCCCTGCATGGAGCCCACTTCTCCCTCTGCCTAAGTCTCTGCCTCTCTCTCTCTGTGTCTCTCATGAATAAATAAATAAAACCTTTTTTAAAAAAGAACATTATGAGAGAAAAGAAAATTAAACTGTATTCCTTTAGGTTTATGGCATTAGTTTCTGTCCTTTTATTATTTTTATTATTTTTTAAAGATTTTATTTATTTATTCATGAGAGATACAGAGAAAGGAGAGAGGCAAAGACAGAGAGAGAGAAGCAGGCTCTCTCCCACATGCAGGGAGCCGATGTGGGACTCGAAACTGAGACTCCAGGATCACACCCTGGGCCGAAGGTAGACGCTCAACCACTGAGCCACTCAGGCGTCCCAGTTTCTGTCCTTTTAAATGAACTCCTGTGCAACCTTATGTTCAAAAAAATAAGAAGGGATAACTGGAGTTAACAGTGTACGATGAGGTTAAAAAAAAAAAAAGGGCTTTGGACTCCTCAATGAAATACCTCTTTACCACACCACCTTATATTTTATGGCCTTTTACAGTTTTCAGGGCACTTTTTCATATACTGTCCTATTTGATCCTCACATCAGCCTCTGAAATAAACAAGGTTTGAGTTATTATTCCGTTTTTACAAATGAGGAAATGCGGGGTTTTCAAACTTTGGTGGCTTGTGCACTACTGCAGAACTCCTCTAAGTGTCAGCCCAGGGCCAGACCTTCAGGATCTGACTCTGAACCCCAGGGTCTCCCTTCTGCAACTGCAGATTCCTTTCCATATGCTCTGTTATCCTGTGGGAAGAGCTCAGTTTATTTCTTTAAGTTAATGGAGGCAGCTTTGCCCAAAGAACATGATATCCCTCAGCCAAAATGTTCATTTCCCTATCAGTCCGCATCAGTGACCATGGAGCCTCTTTGGATATCCTGACAATCTCTGTCCATTCCTGACCTTTGAGGGTGAGATTTCTGACAACTACGCCCTCACTCCTTGGGACAAACTAAGTCAATTTTAAATTTCCATGTGCCTTTCTTTGGCTTCTCTGTATAGCTACTTTTCCCTTTGCTTTCCTTTTTTTTTTTTTTTTTAAGATTTTATTTATTTATTCATGAGAGACACAGAGAGAGAAGCAGAGACACAGGCAGAGGGAGAGGCAGTCTCCCTGCAGGGAACCCAATGTGGGACTCAATCCCAGGACCCCAGGACCACAACCCTAACCAAAGGCAGACGTTCAATGACTGAGCCACAGAGGTACCCTCCCTCTGCTTTCCAATCAGTACTTGAATCTTTGTTCCTTCCTGTTTTAGTGCTATCTAGATGGATGCTGCTTGGCAGGGACCATTCAAATTTAATTTTTTTCAGCCATGCCAGGAAGTCACTGGTGTATCAATCTTCACACTGTTTTAAGTATGGAGTTATTGCTAAGTGGTGCTGAAAATGTGATCCATGGGAACAAGCTAAGAGGTGGGGGTGTGCTTTGGGTGAACCAAATTCTTTCCCACTGTGGGTCAAGAGTAGAGAGACAAAGACAGTAAGGCAAAAGCAACTTTGACCCCCGTAAGTTAAAGTAAGAGACTAAGAGTCTTGTTGTATTTTTCTTTGGAAATGATGTGAAGATCCATCCTTGAAATGATCCAAACCACATAAAACAGAATACAGTATGAGGAAAACTGAGCCTGGGATTTAGTCAATGACTTCCAAAACAAGCTGAGTGACCCTCTCTTGAGTGGAATGTATGCTTCCACTTCATGTTCTGTTGGAACTGATTGGTTCTTTTTTCATTTTCCATGCTTCCTATTTTGGCCCTGTGATGGAGATAATTCATGGAGCTACACAGAATTCTTTGAGTCAATCCTCCATATTTCACAGGCATCGCAGGATATCTTTTCTTTGTGGATACCTATCACCAGGGCACACATCCCATTAAAAATTCATTCTACATTCAAAATTCTACATTCTACCCTAGAGAACTTTATAGACCATTTTTGATTAATGAATAGAAAATTTACTAGATTTATGTAGCTCTTCAGGGTTAAAACTGAGCAATAGGAGTTTTTTCCCCTGACTTTTCTGAAGACTTTGAAGCATGCTTCTACCAAGAGAAGACCGGGTCCTCTGCTACACTCTAGCCCTGAATTTAGGTTAATTCCGAACCTCCAAATGTGTTGTTGGATTGATCAGTTGCATTGTGGGTAAAATATGTAGAACACCATGTTTCCATGTGGCTTCTGCAGAACTTTCCTTTTTTCTAAATGAAGGACTTGATTAGCATGTGATTTCTGAATTATTTTACCATCAGATCACAGGAGTTTCTGAGAATGCATGCTTCATAAACTAGGTCAAGAAGATATTCCTACTTTGTTCACATGGTGAAAATGAGGAAGAAGAGAGCTTCATCTGCCAAAAGTCAGCATTTTTACCACATTTCTGCTCCATATCTAGAACCACCACCCCAGCGTGCTCCAGCGTGCTCCCCAGTGTTCCAGTGAAATGGAGTTTCAGCAGATCAGCTTTTATTAGTCAAGAGAACAGGTTCTGTGTCATCTTCACCCTCACCTTTAGGACTTCCGAGAATTAAAAGAAGTGGCTGTTGAAGAAAGGTATAGATTGCCGAGTATCTTGGGGATTTTAATCTCCAGCCCCCACTTCTTCTCCTTCTCCTTCTCTGTCTCCTTCTCCTTCTTCTTCCAACATCAATGCCCATCTTCCAAACACTAGGTATTTTGGCTTCCATTGTTCTTGACTTCAAGGAATTGTGAATAGAATAAGTATGTTTTTCTTATATGTCTAAACATTTAAAAGAATAGTTTGTCCACCTATTGCATTTATGCTTATCTATGCCAGTAGTGAGACAAATAAAATGCCCTGAAAGATAAAACCTAACAAAATAGCTGAAAATTCAAGTTATCTCCCTTATCATTTACTTTGTGCCATTGACATTCCAGTGGTGGTTTATTCTACATAAAACAGTGACTATGTGCAAGTTAATAACAAACTTTGAAGCTCATCCTCCAGTGTTTAAGTGATACTAGAAATAAGTGGTATGCTTGAGCCACTGTACACATAACCTAGAAAATAGACTTCTGATAATATTGGAAATATTTCTAATTACTCTAAGATTTGAAAAATATCGGGGTGCCTGCCTGGCTTAGTCAGAAGAGCATGCAATTCTTGATCTTGGGGTCATGAGTTCAAGCCCCACATTGGGCGTAGAGATTACAAAAAAATAAATAAACTTTTAAAAAAAGATTTAAAAATATATTTAAAATCTATTGTATTTCAAGTATGTCAACTATTTGGTTAATATTTAATATTTACAGTAAATTTATGAAGTATATGTTATCTCCAATCTACAAATGAGAAATAGTAAATCAGAGGTCAAATAGCTCACCAATTGCAAAGTAGGATTTCAGTTTATCTCCAACATCGATCTAGTACCTTTTATACTAAGTATGTTAGCTAGAAGTACTTGATCTCTGTATTGCTTAGTAGTTACCTCTACCTGGTTCATTCTGCCTCCTTCTATCCTTCCCATTTCCACTTATCAGAATCCTTGGAGGAGAAGCCCAAAGCCTCCTATCCTCCTCCCCCTCTCACCCCTATTATATCCATCCTCTGTCCACCCTTAAGCCCTCTCCTGCCATTGAGACTTTTTTGTCTTGTAGCATGGTCATCCCTTTACTGCCAAACTTCAAGCTTTGTGAGAGCAAGACTGAATCTTCTTCATCTCTGTATGCCTTGCAACATCTGGAGGATTGTAAACATTGGACATTTATTTTAGAATGATTTAAATATTTTTCCTTTTTAATTCCCAGATGATGTTCTGATGCCTTTCCAATACAAATTGGCCTTCACATTTCATCCTCAGGGCAACTCTTTGAAGTAGGTTCACACAATTTATTCTCATTTACCATTGAGGATAAGACATTGAAAAGTTAAAGAACTTGTCCAAAACCACACAGAAAGTGATATAGAGAGGCTTTAAACCCGAGTCTCTAAAGCCTATACTCGTTCCATTAAATTGTGCTGTTTCTATCATCACATAAAACCTAACAGATTGATGGTTAGGTATATTTCTTATTTCCCCAAATAAATTAGAAGATCCATAGGGCATGAAATTAATATCAAATCGGGTACCTTGTTCACTTGCCAAATGTGGCCTCTCCTACAAGTTCTTTTGTGTGCCTCCTCCTAAGGCCCTCAGTACAATGCCAATAGGCAGCAGACACTGAGTAAATATTTGTTCAAGGGGATTAACAATTGTATCTTCTAGAATTTCTGCAAATAATCAGACTATTACTAAAAGGAAGAAGGTAAGATAGGAGATCCAGGAGACTGAAGGGAGAATGTACCATGTACATAATGGGAATGGGATTCATTATAGGTGGCATAGAGATGAGACACACAAGGAGAAGCTTCTGCAAGAAATCCTAGTAATGTCTCTGGCATGGACTTCTCACCATTGTATTAGTTTTCTTCAAGTGTTCTCTTGCTTTCTTCTTTCACTAACCCAAAACTTTTTAAAAGTTATATTCAGTATGATGATGAGTCGTGACCAATATTTTACCCAGGTGTTTCCTTTGAGTATGGTCAAAAGTAAAGATCTGTTGAGGATTTTCTTTGTGGGAAAATTTGAGAAGCCTGAACTTTTAGGGTAGAGTTATGCTCTGAATTTGGGGATCCTGATAGGCTGAATAAAGAAAGAGAATTCAAATTTCGAAAGCACAGCTATCAAATAACCCTGCAGAACTCATGAATGAGAAAAGTAGCTTGGACCTGTTGAATCGGTTTCAAAGTGACAACTTACTTTATTTTGTCTTCACCAGTTGGACCACGTTCTCATACTCATTTCCCTAGATTTTAAAGATTTTGAAAATGCTACCCCCTGTAAAACTATATGTGCTTTCTATATTTTTCCTTTATTCTTCTCTAGAATCTATTAGTGAATAAGTGAATCTAGATAAGTGAAAAGTCCTGGTCTAGAAATCAAGCGATTTCCAAGGCTCCATTTTATGTGTTGGGTCGGCAACCTGGCTTCCCATTTCCTGACCGACTGGGAGATCCCAGATAAAGGGTCTGTTAGTACTAAACAAACTTGGGATCAGGTGGTTCTCAAGATGTTCCCTGATTCCCAGGACATGTCTCAGTTGCCGGGCCCTCCTGAGAAGATAGTAAAAGTGACCCTAGCTATTCTGAATTTCTTAGCCCCAAATTGTGTGTGTGTGTGTGTGTGTGTGTGTGTGTGTGTGTGTCTTGTGCTCAGGTGTGTCCTTTACATAACTCCAAAATTCTCTCCACTCAGTTTTTTACTCCTCTCCCTTTTCGCTTCTCTGAATAGCACTGCCTTCCTCACATGTAAAATGGCTTTCTTCTCACAACCGTTGCCTTAGCCATTCCATTTGGCATTCTACAACTTTCACTTGCTTTTTAATGGAAACTAAGGGCTAGTCATAGTGTGTATGCAAGGTTGACAGGAGCCAATGCTGCCGACGGTAGGGTGTTTCCAGTGATTATGGAGAGGAACTGACCGTCTTTCCAACTCAGAAGTTTGGTTTCTGCTTTTCTTCCAGCCCCTGTTTCCATGTCACCTCCTGCATGAATTTGCAAGGACTACCCTAACAAAATATCACAGACTGGGTGACTTAAACAACAGAAGGGCTGGAAAGGCAGCGTAACATATCTGTGCAGAACACATCAAGTCAGAAAGACCTGGATCTGAGTACCACCTTTGCCACTTACTAACATTGTGACCTTAGGCATATTGTTGGATTTTGCTAACACTCAGTTTTCCCAGCCATAAAATGGAAATATTGATAATATTACTTGCTTCCTAAGGTTTTCATGAGAATTAGAGAATACATGTATGCACTGTCTTGTGCCTAGTTCAGCAAATGTTCACTATAGTAATGTGAATGAAAGTGCATTGTGAAGCCCTCTTAGAAAAGGAGATTTGGGTTATAGGGGGAATTAATGGCCACCTGAAGTTTTTCACCTAAAATATGAATTTGCTTCGAGTCTTCAGAGTTTTCACTCCATGTTTCACTCTTTCTCCGTCAGAATGTGATGACTGTGTAGCATAGAAGAGCAGGAATCCAATAGAGCTGTGATAACTCTCTATGCCAGATTTTCTGCAGCACTAACTTCAGACGCGTTTGTATTGCCCCCATAGGCATACTCCTATTTAGAACATTCGCCGTGATTTTGGGGTTAGCCATGGTCATCATAATAAGTATAGAACAGTCTACCACTTAATTCGGTGCATTGCATTTAGTTAAGGGATTAAATCCAATCCAAAGATTCATGGACTGTTTGCTTCACTTAAATGAATCAGTGATTCACAGTTACTGATCAACCTACTAATACTAATAATCCCATAAATGGGAATGGGCCAACCCCTGCTGGTATAATTATCAGAGGGAGGAGGAGTGGGATGGGCACTGAACAGCTGATGGCTCTTCTCACTTCTGGAGGGGGGCCCTTGCTATGACAGCATTTAGGTGGGCAGGGCAGGGCAACCGTGACACCTCCCTGGGGTCGCTTCGATGCTGGGAATTTACTGAGCCTCAGCTGTCAAAGAACAATAAATTTTCCTTCAAAATATAAAACATAAATCACTGTTTCTCAAACACTGAAGAGCAAGAAGAAACTAAATCCCCATAATAATGAAAAGAATCCTGTTAATTAAATCAGCAAGGTAGAGAGCCTCCCTCCTAGCACACGGCCGGCTAAACAGTAGAATACCTTGGAGACTGAAGCTGAAATCCAAGCCTTTTCTAGGTTGCAAGCCAGCATCCTGAGGGAATATTTAAAAGAAAAAAAAATCTGTAAGCACAGGACAAGTAAACACAACTTTTTTTTTTTTTTTTAGAAGTTGTACTTGGATTATGTTTATCTGGAAGGGAAGTTGCAAAACAAATTGTAAACCAGGCTCAGCATATTTGTGCCAACCCTTATCAGATTTGCCACTAGTCAAGGGTAAACCGAAGGACGGGTCTCTGTGAACTAAAACGTAAAAGCAAATCTATGGGATGTTTGGAGGAAAATGTCATTTCTTCTGATTTCTTAAAATTAATATTTTTTTCAATCATAGCCAGTTTCAACTAAGTTGGCTCTTGAACACCCTGGATCGGATAGTTTACAATGATTAAGTGTTTACTTCACACATCTTTCTTTTTGTCTTGCAAAGCCATTGATATAGATTTGCGGGTTTTTAAATGCTTGGTTAATTGGCTGTTCTACTAAGAGAGAATCTGTTGCTGTGGTTGAGGAAAGCTGCAAAAAATAGAGGTTAAGGTTTCTTAGAATCTGTCACATTTGGGAATTGAGGGCCCTATAATATTACTACCCTCAAGCCACTGATAGCAATTTCTGGTCCCATCAGTGGGAGCCTCACAGGGATGAGAGTCACACCCTGTCAGCCCCAGCCAGCTTTTGGTTTTACTCTCCAAACCAACTCACTTCCCCCCATAATCTACTGACATTTAAATCGGTTTTGACTGCCAGAAGAGTGCTTTTCAAATGAACTGAAGCCCATTCACAGAATCTTGAGTTTTCCCTTCGGAACTTGCCCATATTCCACAGTACAAAAGCTACCCAGCTCTTTGCTAGACCTCAACACTTAACGAATCTCTCCTATAAAGATTAATTGCATGTTAGTCATTGCATTGGTATCTTTGAAAAACACATTATGCATATCATAGGATATTTTTGCAGTACCTCGGAGTTCACTCAGGTTTATATTTGCCTACAGCAAGGATGCCTTTTTAATCTGGCCCAAGAATTTTCTTACCATCATCTGCATTCTCCTGATATCACCCTTTATCTTTTATCACACATGTACACACGTGGAAAGGTCATCTCAGTATCCAAGGTGGCTGGTGCTGCCGGGAGGCCAAGTAATGGGGTGTGGTTTTATTTTTTTATTTTAATTTTTTTAGTAGGGTACAGTTTTCGATTGATAAGTAGAACTGGGTCACAACCCCTCCGCTCCCACCAAGTGCTTTGACCTTGGAGGTGAGAGTACCTGGATGAAAGGAGATAGCCAACAAAATACAGTAGGTATTAATTAATACCTCAACCCTAGGTCTCCTTCGCTAAGAAGAGCATTAAGAAGCAGCCAGTGGCCACAATGCAATGTCCAGTTCATTTGATTCCTGGGTGAGGCAAAACAGTGTGGTGGATCCCAACTCAGTCCCAGCTGCTTCCCTCTGATGACCCTGCCCACAGCCTGTCCTCGGGTGGGTTATAGTGTATTTTTTTTTCCCCTTCCAACCCTTTCCGTGTGCTTGCAAATAATAATAAAAAAAAATCCCCTTAAGGTTTTTTTTTTTTTTTCTTTAAGATCTTATTTATTTATTCATGAGAGACAGAGACAGAGAGAGGCAAGGACACAGGCAGAGGGAGAAGCAGGCTCCATGCAGGGAGTCTGATGTGGGACTCGATCCTGGGTCTCCAGGATCACGCCCTGGGCTGACTGTGGCGCTAAACTGCTGAGCCACCCAGGGATTCTCTGTTTTTTTTGTTTTGTTTTTTTTGTTTTTTTTTTTTTAAGCTGAGTATCAAGTCAAGAGAGATTTAAAGTCACAAGGTGCACTTATGAAAAATGTGTCTGTGCGTACCTTCCGTGTATGTAAGTGTAAGCATATTGCAAGAGACAAGTTCTGAGGTTTTTAAGATTATTACAGTTTTGCTCTGTCTTTATAATCTCTCCCTGCAGGAATGTAAGGAAATAGTTGCTTTAACATTTTGTTATTTGGAAATGGCTAATTGGTGCTGTTAAAGCTGGGTTTCATCGGTATTGTTAATGAATATCCTCAGTCACAGATATGTGAGTGGCCATTATTTGACGACGAATAATTCTTCCAGATGGTAACCACCTCCTGAAGGCTGGAACCTATACTTGTTTAAGGGAGAGTCTTAAACAAAATATAGGATTTATGCAGATCCAAAGTATATGTCTGGTCAAAAGTTCACTTTTAATTTCTTAAAATATAAGCTCCTCAATCACATCAATGGGTTACCTTGAAGAAATAACCTTGCTAACATTTTTATCGAGCATCTACTCTGACCAAGCTGTTGAGCTAGGTGCGAGGAACAAAATAAGTCAGAGCTTGATGCGGACAGTTCATTTCAAAGAGATTCCAAAATTAAACATTGGAAATAACAATAAACGTCACCTTCATATTAAAATATACCATTTGTCTTAGTTTGCCTATCCCTATGTAACGTAACCACAGAGTAGCTTTTTCCCTCCTGTGTCTGGGTTTTTGAGGTGTGGACAGTGGAAACAAACATCATAAAAACTGGCAAGGCCCCTCCACAGGCTGGGGGCCATTTTCTGTTTACATTGACATCGTTTTTGACACTTTAGCACTTTCTTTCCCCCCAGGAGTGGGGAGGGGGGTCAAGTCTCCTTGTTAGGAATTTTCAAAGACAAAGTTGTAACAGGGAAAAAAATAAAGTTTGCATTCCTTTATATATTTGGATATGACAGATTAAAAGCAAGGCAGGTAAGCAGAGCTCGTTTAATCCCTCACCAAGGTGGCAATCCCTCTGCTTTGATGTTGTCTGGTCGCGAGGCCCCTGAGACTTTGAGGAACCAAATTCAGTTGACTTTATGTGGCTTGTCTGTCCCTTCTGGTGTTCAAAAAAAGAAAGGAAAAGGTCCCTGCACCTTCTTGTCTCCTCCCTTTATTGTACAGTTTGCTTTGTTTGTTTGATTTTAAAACTGCCATTATGTGAAAGTGTTGCAAGTATAAATAATTGAGAAGATAACTCTGTAGGGAAACCACTTTTGCTGCCTTTGTGCAAAGGCAGCTCATTATGGCTCTGAGCTGCAGCATGCCATAAGCGCAATTATGCAACATCAGTATGTCATGGATATTAACCAAGGGGAGTAGATAAGAGACGGGGAAAATAATTTTGTAACTTATTTAATTAAATTTATTTGGTTTTTCAAATAGTTCCTCTAGTGTATGATTTTCCTGACCACTCCATGGTCGCTGTGGTCTTTGTAGGACTGTTGTTCAAGCGTCGGTTTTTTGGCATTCCTCCTCAGTTCTGGATGGACCCAAAATGTATTTATATTGGGGTTTAATTTCCACCCAAGGAGAGGTTACCCATGGAAATGGGAGCACAATTTGGTCATGACGCTGTTATCCCCCCTAGGGCTTATAGAGCCAGTTAATATATGTTAATACAGCAAAGTGAACAAAAGGTTAAATAAGTGGGTCAGGCTCCGAACAAGTCCTCACTGCTTCCTTCTGCTGAAACGGAAGGGAAAGCCCATAATGGCACTTGCCTGACTTTCACCCCCATCATTTTAAGAATTGCTTTGCCAATCCTTCACAGCAAATAGTAATTTTAAGTGGACCAAAACAGAGCTCGGGGTGTTTGCACTCCATGGTAATGATAGAGTAGCTGTGCTCCCTGGAGTCAATAAAGCCCAACAATTGAGTCATTTTTGCCTCCTGTGAGTGAATCACTGCTGTTAGCCTGAATGACAGGATTGCTTATGGAACCAGAGCCCTTTGCCGGGCTGACCTCATCCCAGGACAGCAAGGTTCAGAGGGCAGGCAGGTGGTGTTTAACACAGTTCTAAGGAAAAGCTGATTTTATACTTGTACACTCTGTAAACAAGAATGGAGACTTGGTGGGGGTGGGCAGGGTGGGGGGGCATTTGATGTCTGTCGATGTATTTTATCCAAAGCAGCCCTTCCCCTCTTCCTGTCTCCTTCTCCTTCTCTTTCCTTCCCCTTCGCATCCCACCCCCACCACCTTGTCTCTGTCTCTGTCCTCCCCATCTCCCACCCTCCCTAGGCGTAAATCTCCAACACTTGCAGTTGACATGCTAACATCCAAGGGCCACAGCCCCGTCACACTTCCGATTAATGAAAGATACAGGCGGTATTGCCGAAAAGAGAATGATCTTACACTTGAGATTAGTCTTCAGTTTCTAGGAATCATTCTGGAGCAGAAATTTTAGGCACATGTAGCCAAATACTATATAATAGTTGTTGTTTTTATTGGAAAACATGAGGCAAACAGGAAAATGGGAAAGGTTAGAGAACATCCCAGCCTAAAATCATCATCTAATGCTTAAATGGTCTTTGAGATAGAAAAGTTCTAAAGAACATGTTCCAGCCTCTTTTTTAAACCCCATTTTCAACATTTTGGGGGTCAAAGTTCCACGGAATAGTCAGGTTTTGTCATTTTAGAGGTGGGATTGTGAGCAGTTAGGTTGTAAAAGAAAAACCCAGTAAATGGTTTTCCAACTCCAGAGTCTGACTTGGGAAAATATGACCATGGAAATCCTTTAATAGAATAATTGACAAATGCTAGTCAATAGATTGATAAATTGCTGATGAATTGTTTAAAAATACAATTTTGGTTAAAAACCAGAATCTTGCTTCATTTTTCAAATCCCCCTAAAATCTTAATCACTGAAGTTAGAAGTTGATTTGTACCGTTATTCCTTCTTAGAGATTTATAATATATTTCAGCCTCTGAAAAGCTGTGGCAGGACCAGAGCAGTAACACTAAGCATGTAATTTGTTCTGGTTGGTATTGTTCCCTACGTTAATTTGCCCCACCACCCCTGTTTTGGAGAAATCACTTACTGACCCGAGGATCCCTCAGAGCACAAGTTGGGGAAAAACTTCCGTAGAAAAATATAATGAGCGGCGCCTGGGTGGCCCAGCAGTTGGGCATCTGCCTTCGGCTCAGAGTGTGATCCTGGAGTCCTGGGATGGAGTCCTATGTCGGGTTCCCTGCATGGAGCCTGCTTCTCCCTCTGCCTGTGTCTCTGCCTCTCTCTCTCTCTCTCTCTGTGTGTGTGTGTGTGTGTGTGTTTCTCATGAATAAGTAAATAAAATCTTAAAAAAAAAAAAGAAGAAAAATATAATGAAGAAGAATATATGTTAAGAAAGTTTTCTCTTCTGCTTTACTTTCTGATTTCATGAATCTTTGTCCTTCATTTCCTGCTCACCATTCCTGTCTCAACACACACAAACACACACACACCCCATAAAAGTTCATTGACCTCAGTTCCCATTACTTTCAGCATAAACCCTCTTCTCAAGTCAGTCAGGCTTATCATGCTCCAATCTAACTAGATCATCTGTTCTCCAGCCTAGAAAAGTCTGATGCTCACTTTCTGCCATGTCAAGTCCGTGTCTTCCTTTAACCTTCATGGAAGATGTGACTGGTGTCTCTAATACCCAGATGGACTCACACCTTTAAACTAATGCCTCTAGTCTGTATCTTAAGTTGTTTCTGAATGCAAAGATCACCAGACCAGAGCCGGGAAGCCAGAGTGACCATCCTACCTCCTCAGGGATTCAGCTATGCCACTTGCAAAACGAGGACAAGAAAATCCCAACAAGCTCTTACATTGTCAATTCTACCTTGTTTCCAAGGTAGAGGAACCGTATTTTCATACACTCAGTTATTTGTTCACCAAACATTTTATCGAGGATGTACTATATTCTTGGCACAGACTCAATAATATAGACCTGCGACGTGGTCCCTGCTCTCTACGACTATCTGGTGGGAAGTAGATAGTTAAGTTATTACAAGTAAGTTGTGATCACAGTACTGAATAAATGCTGTAATGGGCATATTAGATAGATGCTACTGACTGAGAAAGTGCTTCCTACTCAGATTGTGGGATCAGGGAGGTTACCTCAAAGAGGTGTTCTCTGAAGAGAATTTTGGAGGGTGTGTTGACCAGCTGGCCATGGGAGCCCAGCCCCAGCAGAAAGGATTGTGTGCTCTTAGTTAGTTGATGTATTAACTTTATACTTATTTCGTAAAGTTTATTTACTTAAGTAATCTCTACATTCACCGAGGACTCAAATTCACTGCTCTAAGATCAAGAGTCCCGTGCTCTTCCGACTGAGCCAGCCAGGCGCCCCACTTCATCCTTATTAATTGCCTTTTTGTTTATTTGTACTTTACCTGACTCCAAGGTAAGAATCTGTGGCACTTAAACCAGTTTCTAAATTTAATTATTTTTGGATAGACAATGATGTTACTTTGTCTTCATCGTGAAAATGAAGATAATTCAAATGCCATCATTTTTATTTCTTTGTTTTCTAAGGTTTCATTTATTTATTTGACAGAGAGAGAAAGAGCATGAACAGGGGAAGGGTCAGAGGGAGAGGGAGAAGTAGGCTCCCCACTGAGCAGGGAGCCCCTACGTGGGACTCGATCCCAGGACTCTGGGATCATGACTTGAGCTGAAGGCAGACACTTAACTGACTGAGCCACCGAGCACTCCAATATTTTTATTTCTAATAGCTAAATTAAACCACTCTAGGGGAAATTCTGGTAGATGTGAAACATAAATATGCTCTAAAATTCTTTCAAATTGTAGTACAATGTGTTTGTGTCTTTGTCTATGGGAGGTTATAGCTTTGTGTGGAATGTCAGAATCAAAGGTTGATGTCTTTATTTCTCCGCCAATCGAGGAGGGAGAATCCACTAACTAACCTTCTAAAGCTAAAATATTTAAAGACTAAAGCAGATGTGGCATAACTGCTGGTTTGCTAAGTCTCTTGTGGTTTATAAAGATATATTTTATGTCTTTTATGATTACGGGATGATGCTAAAAATTTTGTGGGTAATAATACCGTCACATTGGAAAGACTGCATATGACATCTCTGGAGAAGATAGAGGATGCTACCTGGCTGTCAAGTCAAAGTAAAAGATGTTTAATTTGTTATTAAGAAAAGCAGTTAAGAAATTTTATTTAAATTTGATCCTTGATGTTTGAACATCATAAATATGAGGACATTAAGTCATATGTTCCTAAGTAGATTTCTTTTTTTGCTTCTTGACACAAAGGGATACGTTTTCATAATTTTTAAAGATTATTGTTGAATATATAGCTCTTAGAATGATCATTTATTTTAAATGACTTTACATTTTTTTTAGATTTTTGATTTTTGATTCCTTTGGCACCTGTACTAGATGCTGATATAAACTAGTTAAATAGCATTTGGTTTAAACAGAAAGACCGAAACATATACGCATATTGATGATATTTTGTTTGTTGGATCTTTCTTAATATTACTTGACTTTCTGTGTTTTAATCTCATTTTTTCATATTTTGGGTTGAAGCCACTCCAAAACTTAACACCTAGGAGATTTCTCACTTATGGTTCCCTTTAAAAGTGCTAAAATCTCAGCCTCTCAAACAAGAGACCAAGCTACAATTTAAAGAAAGCAGTGGTATTGATAAAGGGCCCTAAGAATGTTGCCACCTTCCGCATGTGTCTTCTGCTTCAGCCTTTCTTTTAAACCAGCAGGAGAATTGAAAGAAGGGTAAGAGCCTGGCCCCGTCCAAACACTTCTGGCATGACAAGCTGGTCTTCTGAAGTTTCCCCTGCTGCTTTAGAAAAAGGAGCCCCACAGACAAATGAAAGAGCCATGGGCACATTCACATGCATAGCACCTTCCCTCCAAACACCAAGTGGCTTTAGATTGCTGGTGTTGGGGTGGTTTGGCCTGAGATGAAGAATAGAGACTTGAGAACCATTTGTTTTCACACCATTTTGGGTGAAGTGCTGTATTTTTCACCTTAAAAGGCCATTTAAGAAGAAAAATATGGTTTAAGAGGAGGACACAATTTGGAAGCCATCACACTTAATGGAGTCCCTTTTAAATGTAACCCTTTGTCCTATCAATTCTCTTCTAAATTAGTTGTCACTACCCAGAAGAAACCTACCTTTGATAGTCTTATGCTCTTGCTTAAAAACACACAGTGTGCAATATGTGTTTTCTCATATCCAGTTTTTAAAACTCTCTCATAAATTCTCTCGCTAAACTTACCCTTGTTGAGTGTAGAATGGAACACAACTTGTGTATGCAGGGTGACCATGATCTGTTATTACCATGGGCCATCTGGTCACACGGATTATCTCAGAATTGAAGGAAAAAGCAAACTAGACCTAAAAGAGAGGCGGCCACGGTGCAGAGTTTTGTTTTGTTTTGTTTTGTTGTTGTTGTTTTTACTGACAATTGACTTGGCCAGCCATTATTAGATGGACTTTGTAAAATCTGGTGGATCTCTGTAAAGGAAGTAATTCTTAGAGGCAGCCAGGCAGTTTATTATACTTGTTGACACAGCTCTGGAATACTCATATAGTTTTGGAGTTCTGAAGAGATTAGAGGGTTTTGAAGTAAAGTCGTTTTCTTTCCAATCCTTCACTCTTCGTTCGTACTTTGTGTTGAGTGGCCTGCTTGGCGTCTCTGCCCGAGAGACCCACTCTCCACTCAAAGGTAACATTTGGAAGGTTGAGTTTCCTCTCCTCCCCAAACAAATAGGCATCCCTTCTAAATTCCCAGTTTTCATCAACTGTACACCATACCATACCAAAGATAGATTCTCAGGCTTATGCTCTTGATATCTTTCAAACTTGTATTTCTTCTTTGCAGAATTCATCAGTGGCCCTCCACACAACCTGTCCCACTTCCTTTTCATCTCTACCACCTTAATCTGAGTTCACTTTCTCTCCCTCTCTTGCTTGGATTAGGCCTTTCGACCTTCTCAGTTTCTACCATGGCATCAGCATAGCTAATGCACCATATTTTGTGTTATTGTTCCACTATTCAGTAATTTCAGGGATTTCAGTTGGTCACTCAAAAGCTTTCACTAGTGTGGGGGAAACGGGCAGGTATTGGTCCAGGTATAGACTTCCAATTGGAAGATGAAGAAGTTCTGGGGATCTGATGCACAGCATGGTAGCTCTAGTCAGCAGTGCTGTATTCTGCACTTGAATGTTGCTGAGAGGGTCTATCTTAAATGTTCTTACCTCAATATAGAAATGGTTACTCCGTGACATGCTGGAAATGTTAGCAAATGCCACAGAGGTCATCCTTTTGAGTTATATATGGTTAACAAACCAACACACTGTACCTGAAGCTTACATAATGATATGTGTCAATTATATCTCAGTAAAATTGGGGGCGGGGGGGCTGAGAAAGAACTTCCACCAGTTTGTGGATTAACTGTAGTCAACTTTTCCAAAACCAGGAGCCAGTCTGAATTCAATCCCCTTGCATAGAAGGGGCCCTAGTCTGCCTTAGCACCTTGTGCGTGCCATTTCCTTATTTCCTTCCTCTCCAATATTCTTTGCTCTTTTAATCTGGTTCAACTTTCTTCCTTCACAAATTTCAGTGATTAACCTCCATCTGACTTTTAAAATTGGCCCTTTCACACTGATTTACTGAGTGCGAACTGTGTTGATTTGCAATTATTATGCATTATCAAACTGTGCTTTTCAGTTTGTTTCTGTGGGTGTGAAGAGTAAAACTCTTTAAAGGCATGAACTACAGTTTCAAATTTTAAATCTATCTCCAGAGAAGGTCACATAATTATATATTTATGTCTCACATGTAATTTCTTATTACATACAACCTTGTCGTATTTTGTCATTAAACCGGTGTTTTTGTTAAGTACAGAACATTGGAAGATTTTTATATGACACATGTATAGATTGCTGTGGACCTTAAAAATTATTCATCCCAATTTTTATAGGATGGGAAAAGGATGAAAAGAGACCTTACATAATAATTTCAGCTCTTCTAACTTGCTTTCCCTTCCTACCTGCTGTTGTCCCCCCTTCGGAATCCAGTGTCTCCCTGGGATACACACATATACCCAGAGAAAGCACATACCAGTATAATTCTCTGAACGTTGAGGAGGTGGGTGCTTAGAAACTTTTGACTGACCAAAGGGCAGCACTGGACAGAGCAAGAAATGAGGCTGAGAAAAATCTCTATTCCCCCTGGAAAGTGAGAAAGGGGGAGAAGAGAGTAGACACTAGAGGATGGTGTGACCCAAGTAGAAGCAAGGAGTTTTGGCAGCTGTTCTTTTCTCCTTTGTTTTCAGCATTCCCACCACCCACAACATTTCTGTCCTTGGCCTATGTGACTTATATAGCTAAAATATCCTAGAGTTCATAACTCTTTCTCATATATATATATATCCATCTCTCTCTCTGTCTCTCTCTCTCTCTAGAGAGAGAGAGATATACATATACATGTATACATATATATATGTATCTTTATCATGCTTTCTTCTGGAGTAGCACAGAAAACCTAGCCAGGTGTTAATCTCTGGCAAAGTTTATCACCACATGTATGTGTGTGTGTGCACATGCATATATACATGTACATGCACACACATACATGCACATATGTACACATGGCTGATGACTTTTCACAGTTTATCTCAAGGCCACATTGTTTCATGTTCCACTTGGTTGGCAGAGCATCTCTGACCTGACAGGTTTATCCATTAAGAATAGGATCGTGTGTATGAAACCAGCTTAATTCTTAGCAAGATAATAATGCCTATGGCTTATGCAGATTTTGTTGTTGATTTTTCTCCCCTTACATGTAACTCAGGAAGTCTGTGTCAGTATAAATCAGTGGTAATGAAATCAACATTATGGAATCTTTGATATTGCATTTGCTAAAAGCTTTCTGGATGTTTAATTTGGCTTTTAATGATTGATATTATTGACAGTGGAGAAACATTTTTGATGGATATATTTGCTCACAGATTTTAAAAAATCTAATCCCTTTTTCTCTTTGAGTTAAAGAGTGCAATGCTGTTGGAGAGGAAACAGTTCAAATGTGGTCATCACAGGTTGGTGGCACCAAAAATAGAAACTCACTTAGGGTAAAATTTGCTGTCAGGAAAAATGGAGCGTTCTTTCTGAACTCAGGAACGTGTGGTTCATGTGAGCTTGCTTGTAGATGGTTGCTACAATAAGGCTTCTTTCATACAGGTGTGTTTATGCCCCAGGCTTGCTGGCCACAGTCCATTCCATTTACAGAAGCTGAATTAAACAATAACTACCACATTGCAAAAAATGGCGGTGGGGGGGAAGGAGGGGGGGAAAGGTGAGCGTCAAAAGAGATGCCTGAGAGCTTTGTTAGGGCCAAGAAAAACCCTGTTGCAGTTGTCAGAGCTTGTTGATGTTGCTGGGAACGGCACTTTTTTTTTCTCCTGGATTTTGTGGTTCTGCCTTAGGAAAGAAAGTAAAATAGAACGGAAGAACAAAGTCCTACTCTATAAATCAGCAGCTGCTCCTTGCCAGATCAAAGGAGTGACATTTTTGCTTCTGGACTACTTGTCCACTTGAGGGCTTGACAGGCAGCTAACAGCTGGCCTGCTAGACTGTATGGGAGAATCAGCCTACATCTTCTTCCGAGCAGATGACAAGCTAATCAGAGAGATATCCATAGCAGAGGGCATGTGAGTGTACCTTGATCTCCTCAAACATATCTAATACATAATTGCTAAACAGCTTGGTGCATTTTTGGCAAGTTAATGCTTAGGTAGTTTCCACTGAGAAGTAGGATAAAGAATTAATACTTCAATCAAAGGTGATCGTGAAGGCTAAAAAGATCCTAGATTTGTTGGAATCTTCTCCTCTTAGAGTGAATTAGCAAATGGCTAGGAACATAATGAGAATTGGCTTAAATGTATGTAACTGATATCAAGTGACTGGTTGACTTTTCAAAGCCCAGTTAGGCATTAGTGTTTAGGTAGATGAACAGGCAATGGGTAATTGGTAATTCGAAAATGATGAATCCTGCTTTTTATGCTAATAGAATCGGATAAAGTTGTAGGTATTCTCTGTCTGCAAAAGGTTGTTTTCAGGAGCCCCATCAGGTGTGTCGCTATACAGATCTGGAATTTTAATGTCACTAGTAATATTTCTAAAGTAACTCAGTTTCTTCTTGATTTCCATCTGCCATAAATCATGTACAGGGTGAGGTAATATACTGCAACTTATGTCTATTGACTTAGTATTTTATCTTTAAGAGGATAGATCCTAGATATGAATAGCTAAGGAAGTATATGTGTTTTTCTCTCCCTTGCTTTCAAGTAGCATTGAAGGATCACTTTTATAGTACCTGATAAATAACCACATCTGAATAATCTGATGGCATTCCGTAAGAATAACAGTCCTTCAAAATCATAACCTGATGGAATGTTGTGTTACATGCCATCAGGTCTGATTATACTTATGGGGTAATGTTTATTGTTGCTCAGTTTTTAAAGGAAATAAAGGATAATTTCCTATCTTAAAGAAAATTTCCCAAGTACTTTTATTAAAGTCTCTACTATTGGCCATATAAACTTTAATCAGATAAGATGCCAAATTCTCCAGATCACCTTTAAACTTTTTTAAATTATAAAAGTAATTATACTTATTACTATAACTCAAGCAGTAGGGGCACCTGGGTGGTTTAGTCGGTTAAGCATCCAACTCTTGATTTTGGCCCAGGTCATGATCTTAGGGTTGTGAGATTGAGTCCTGAGTGGGGCTCCATGCTGAGTGTGGAACCTGCATAAGATTCTCTCTCTCTCCCTCTCCCCTGCCCCTGCCAACCCCACACATGCACTCGCTCTGTCTCTCTAAAAAAAAAAAAAAGAAAAAAGAAAGGAAAAGAAAACTCAAACACTACAGAAATACATGTAAAAATAAAAAAAGGGAGGAAAGAAAAGTCTACCATCTTCTTCCTACCCTTCCCTGAGAGGCTAAGAGAACATTTCCACCAAAACATGTTATTGCCCAAACTTTTCCTTCAGGAAATACAGAGGAAGTAAAATGAATTAAATTGTTAGAAATTTTTTGGGCAGCCCTGGTGGCCCAGTGGTTTAGCGCTGCCTTCAGCCCAGGGCGTGATTCTGGAGGCCCCGGATCGAGTCCCACATCTGGCTCCCTGCATGGAGCCTGCTTCTCCCTCTGCCTGTGTCTCTGCCTCTCTGTGTGTGTGTCTCTAATGAATAAATAAATAAAATCTTTTTATAAATAAATAAATAAATAAATAAATAAATAAATAGAAATTTTTTAATCACTTGCCTTGAGCAACAGACAACTCTTTAGGTCTGAGGTAGCTTTAGAGAACGATACATGCATTTTTATAGCTAAGTTTCATTATTGAAACGATCTTTGCAAGTGCCTGTTTTTGGAAGAGTACTGGATCATCTGTTTGGTACGTGATCTAGAACAGGACCTCTCAAACCTCAATGTGCATAAATCGCCTGGAGATCCTTTTTTTTTTTTTTTTTTTTAAGATTTATTTATTCACGAGATACACACAGAGAGAGGCAGAGACAAGGGCAGAGGGAGAAGCTGGTTCCCCACAGGGAGCCCGATGCAGGGCTCGATCCCAGGACTGAGATCATGCCCTGAACCAAAGGCAAACACTCACCTGAGGAGCCACCCAGGTGTCCCACCTGGAGATCTTTTAAAATCCTGATTCAGACTCAGAAGTGCCAGGGTGAGGACTGCTGTATTTCTACAGTTCTAACAGACTCAAGGTGGTATTGATGAGACTGGTCTGTGGAATATGCTTAGGCCTACAGGGGTGCAGAGAACCATTTTAGAGAGTGTGATTCCAAAATAGCTTGTCCCACTACCCAGTACCCCAGCAGATGCCTACACCATTGTCTAAAATCCCCCCATTCCGTTACGCGTTTAAATTAGCTATGACTGCTGGCCCCTACCACATGGACACATGGTACTTGTAAGGATAAAACACGATACTACCCTCTTTTCAACTCAGCATGGATTTGCTTAATAGTCACTCACATAGTCTTATTCTTACCTATGAGAGAACAGAGCTCTTTAGGAGGGGACATTGGATAGGTGCATTTTGAGTGTAAGCTAATATTTTTTTTTTTTGTAAGCTAATATTTAATGAGCTCTCACTATGTGTCAGGCACTGTGCCAGGCAACCTTACGTACAGTATGTCCCTCGATTCTCAAAACAATCGAGGCTCAACCACTGCCCTATCATAGACAGGAAGCAAACCAAGGTGTGAAAACTTAAGCAGACTCACCCAAGGTCACACAGCAAATAAAGGACATAGAATACGAGCCCATTCTCTCCATCACTTCATTTTATAGAGAAGTCTGGAATATGGGACCGTGATTGAGAAGGGGTTACTCAAAGGAGGGCATTTTAGTAAAGAACCTACATCAGCCCTTGTAACTTGAGGGGAAAAAACTAGATAAAAGAATATTGAAAAAATATAGTAGAAGGGCATTAAAATATTAGCTTCCTTATAATTTCATCCGGAGCCTTTCATGTGTTCGGCATGAATATTCCCCTACTCGGGGCATATTCATAAAGCTACAGAATGTTTGCGATTCCAGATTAGTATCGTGTTCATGCTGTAAACTTCTGAGTAATTAGTGCCTGTGTTTTTAGAGTTGTAGATAAGTCTAGTGTCTCTCAAATTATAAATTAATCTGTAGCTTTGGGAAATTATGAACTGTGAAGGTGTTTTTGAGCAGCCCATGGATCTCATTCGTTTACCTTCCTTTGCTCACAGCTGTCTGTGAGAAAAGACCCCTTGTCTAGCCATCAGGAAAAAACTTATGCATGACCCAAACGTTCATGTGCCTTGAATACACGTTCAAAGACATTAAACCTGCATAAGTCACCGATTGAACCATTTTTAATAGATCTCCCTGAGAAAACCCCACTCAGCCACAGCCACAGCACAGAGAAAAAACTTGCTCTGTGTGTGCGAACTAAAAAAAAAAAAAAAAAAAAAAAAGAAGAAGAAGAAGAAGAAAGACCAGCTAACTGATTTGTCAAGGTCGAGGCTTCCTTGTTTCAAACGCCAATCAGTAGCAAGCTTGGTGAGTGAGCACCCTCACTGGTGAGTCCCAGGGCTGGGCAAAGTGCGGAAGCAGAGAGCTTCTTCATTTCTTAATAGGTCCCCAGTCACCCGGCTGCCTCTAACCACTCTTCCAAGTTAATCTGATCCCCCTTCAACAGTTTAGCCCCTTTCCTGGACCAGCCCAACCCATGGAAAAGCTTCCAGGGATTCCTGGTCCCTCCTCAGAGCGTTCAGGGCTGGCGGCCTTCCAGGTGACTCCACAGCGGCCTGCGCTTTCTAACAAAAGGAATGCTGCCTACAGAAGTTGGTGACCAGGTGTGGCACGAAGTTAGTGAACCAGAAAGAAGGGATTTATCAGTCATTTAAAAAGAAGGAAGGGGGATGGGGGAGAAAGAAAAGAAATCAACCAACAAGCGGGAATGACACCTAAGCCTCCTTCTATCAATCTGAAATATGCTTTGGAGTGAAAAACCTTTCAAAGAAAAAAACACGATGGTCAGATTTCAGTGGCAGAAAAATGTGCAAAGCTGAAAAGTTTGGCTTTTCTGTGGGGGGTGGGAAGGCAGAGGTGTGGTTTGGGGGTGGGGAGGTCTCTAGGAGCTCTCTCTAGCAAGACAGCGGGATGAGATTTCAATGGTGTTTTGCTCTCTTGGGTTTCTTCTTTAACCATATCCTTCTTTCATCTCTAAGATGACTCGGAAAGGCCTCGTGATTCTTGGAAAGTCATTGAATTTATTTCTATAATTGAGTTATTTTTAAGCTAACAGTCAGTATATGATTTTTAAGAATCGCACATACTAATGCATTTTCTATTTTTGTGAAATTTAGTGAGAAAGTAGATAGTCTTAGTAGATACTCTCCAGAGTCTTTGTGTGCGCCTGGATACTAACTTTGTGTTCAATACAAATCAATGGAACTAGTGCACTTTAGGGTACTCGTTCCCTAAGGAGTCACTAATGGAATTATCTGTAGCCCTTAAAAAAAAAAGTCACAATGAGGCTAATGAAAATTTTTGCTAAGTGAAATCTGGATAAGGCACTGGGCTTACTTACTAGCACATTTTATTTATGGCATTTATCATACATGGCACATTTTACACACAAGTTTTACAAATCTCAGAATGTTTTTAAGAGCTATTTAAATTTCTAAAAGACTTTGTAATTTCAGGTTAAATTGTTTATACCAATAAAGAAGTATATTCTATATCCTCAACTTCAGAATCATTCTGGGATGACATTAAAACTTAGAAAAAATTTTAATATCAGATACAGATGAAAAACTTAACAGTCTTTGAATTGGAAATAACTTGTGGGGGTTTTCATTAAAGTTGGGTGCAGCTTGCTGCATTTTGGTTAGTTGGATGTCTTCAGCAATTTTTCAAATGTTTTGGGTTTGGCAAAGTCCAAAATGTTTTTGCCAAGACCCTCTTTTCCCCTTATTTTTTAAACCCGTGTGAAATTCAAGGATAACTTAATCCATATGTGTCTGATTCATTTACACTTAACTCATCAAAATGTTATTTTGTAAGACCCATTTAATATCCAAAAAACCTTTTGAGCCTTTTTAAGACAAGTCTTTTGTCTTTGAACCAGTGAGTTGTCTTTTTCCATATGAATGGAGCCTTGGACCTTGAAAGATGGAAGATCAGTTGATTTTCAACTTAGACTCTTCAAATTTTAAGTAGAATCAAAACTTGATATTCTGTTTACTGCTTGAGCATTGAATAAGGTCATTTTAAAATATAGATCAGAGGAAGTGGAAAAAATTTTATGCCATGTAATTTGGGAAAAGACTGCTTTGGGAAATTTTATCTTAGCAATACTAAAGAAATAAAAATTACTCCTAGTTTTATTTATTTATTTATTTATTTATTTATTTATTTATTTAGTTCATAGCTAAATGGCTCCATTTTATGTATAGTGATGTGTTTTCCAAGAGTGGCCGTGGATCATCAGTATGGTGGGGTGATTTCATTCTTTTAGTGTTAAATTGTTCTTACAGTCAACTCATTAATTGTTCGTTTTTATAACAACATCTGTGGTGTTTATAAGACATCCCAAGATCAGGGGAGTTGACAATTGGCAGGAGTCGTAAGTTAAGAGATTTCTGAAAAATTGGGGCCCATATGTTTTTAAAATTCTGTGTGATTTGAAAGAATGTGGTAGAATTCTGAATCTGGCAAGAGATAGCGCTATGGATCAAAAAACATTGTTTAAGAACAAAAATTCGGAGAAGCTAAATGGAACCCTAAGTGAATAAAAGCAGAATGTCTCCGACCCTTTGTAAGAGAAACTAGTTGAAGACTTTCCGAGGCTTCTATTTGTATTTGTTTAGTAGAACTGGGCACAGAAAGGCCATGGCCATAAGTGCTCGTGAACATCCAGTCCATGCCATGGTAACTCGTTGAAAATGTAATACCCGAGTGGCATTTCCAAGTTCAGCGCTCCTATAAAGACCTGCTAGCACACAGAATGCTTTTTTTAATGTTCTGTATTGTTGTGTGTCCCCCACTGAACAACCTTTTGAGCGGACCCCGTTTTTCCTAATGTAAACATTCTGACGAGTATCCAAAGAAATGACCTTTGAGTGAACCTCTAACCTTCCCCGTAATTATTTGTTTGAAGACAGTGTGGAGTTCTCCTGCTGAGAACTAAGAACCATGATGCCTTGCAGCTCTGTGAGGAAGGGAGTGTTGGGGGGAACTGGAGAGAAAGACATAAATAAGGGAACCACCTCCAGATGTAAATAATAAAAGAGCAAAAGGGTGAAATTAAAAAGGGAAAAAACAGCAATTCGTCTTACCTAAAGAGTTGTCCTACGGGAAGAAACAAAACCAGGTTTGTAGCACGTGAAGAAGAGGTGAAACACCTCTGCCACGTGTGTCCTCCGTTAGAAACGTTAGAAACGTCAAGGAGGAGAGGGGAGGTTTCCCTCCGGGCTGTCCTGAGCATCTCAGTTGGTCTGAACCTGAGCTGATAAAGAGAGCTTGGGGGGGGTGGGAGCGGGGGGGGGGGGGGAAGAACTGCGGGTCAGGCCTCCTTGGTCCCAGTAAAAACAGTGAGGAAAGAGTAGATACTTAAGTCCCATTTTTGATCTAAGAGATGCTTCTGGAACACTTTGTGATCTGGTCAGTCCTCAGTACCACTTCAGCGCCAGGTGGGAATGAACAGGCCGTTCCAACTCTCGTTTTGTTTTCTCCACTCGGTTGCCTGTCACCCCACCCCCAGCCTGAGGGGGTGTAGCATTTTTGACAACCCAGCTATACTTGCCTAAGTAATAAAGAAGTGCATTGTTTTGCAAACAAACACCATATGCAAAAGACTCCTTTGGTTTTCTTGCAGCTATTATTCTTCGGCCTAATTGTATTCCCACTAGAGCGCTCACCGCTCACCGGAGGCCTGAACAAGTGTGGGCTGCTGTCCTCCTGGGAAGGGACTTCAGCTCCTTAGGAACGCAGAGCTGCCGACACACACTAGAATTTTTCTGGCTAATTTCAAAGAATGGGTTTTCAGTTCCTGCCTGTGGCCCCATGCAGACTCATTAATCATTAAGTCCCCCTGCACTTAAGATTTGAAACTGGAAATACTGGGAAATGTTCTAAGTGGGTATATTTTTAAGGAACTGCTAGCTATAGTCTAGGCATCCTGCCCTCCCTCTGTGTCCACCCACCCGCCCCCCACCCCTGCCAGAATGCACAGCCAATGAATCCTGTGCATCAGCTCAAATGCACGGGCAGTGCACGCCATTAAATGTACAGGAACAAGGGTAACTCGCAAATGGTAGAAAATTGTTTTGTTTTTATTAAATTTGGAGAAATAAAGGAGATTTCTTATCATCTTACTCTGTTTGTACATGAATATTTGATGGGCATTATTAAACATTAAAGTAACATGAAGTAGGCACTTATTTTTGGATTTCCAACAAAATTAGATCCAGGCTTCTAGACGAAATAAACTGCTTCTCCTTTACATTCCTGTGATTCAGCCACCACCTGATTTGAAAACTGTTTTTTAGGCTCTAATATCAACCATGTGTACCTGAGGCTCTGCCTTTCTAGTGGGTTGAAAGGTGGCTGGGTTTATGGTTGGCAGTTACCTTATCCCTGCCCTGGGTGTCCCCGCTTAGGCTGGAAAGGCCGCCCCCAACTGGCACTGACCTCTAAATGACCCCTAACTTTACAGGCTTAAACTGCAGGAGTTGCCGAAGAGCAGAAGTCTTTCTGGCCAGCACTTATTACTGCTGTGTTGGTGATAAAACTTCAGACAGCCTAATTGATGGCTTTGCTGACCTAACAATACCTTGTGAAAGCAGAGTGCCAGAGCCTGGTCTCCATTTATGACCAGCTGCAAGGGGAAGCTAGGTCTCCCTGTGATGGGGAGTTTAGGGAAAGGGGGGAAAAATCTTCCAGCCTGTGAACTTTAACCAGTCTCCAAGTTATTCAAGAAGCAGAAGCACGATTGCAAAATTAATGGACGTTTTCTCAGGGAAAACTTTTCTTCCCCCCTCCCTGAACCCGCGTTGCAAGTCAACCTAGAGTGGGCGATAAGGTGATGGAAATGATCCAGTCAACTACTTGTGAACACTGAAGAGGGAAAAATCGCCTTTGGATTAGAAAGATAATTTTCGGTAGGCGTCTGACCGTGTGGTATGCTCCTCAGCGTTCCTGCAAAGGTGCTTGCAGGGCCCGGAAACTGCATTGGGTGATTGGCCTTCTCTGTTCTGTTTCAGGTTTATTAATGCCAGAAGAAGAATAGTACAGCCCATGATTGACCAGTCAAATCGAGCAGGCAAGTTCCAACCAGTATCTACATTCATGTCCCATAGGCACAAATCCTCATCAAGTCATACTCTAGGAGTTTCATCACCTGGTAAATAAATGCTTCCATCAGGCATCCTGGGAATTTTTTTTTTTTAATGTCCCCAGAATTCCATTCTAGGAAGCAACTTCACTAATTGGTGCTAATTGGAGATTTCCCACCCTGACTCTACTGAAACCGCTTTTTATTTTCCTTCTGAATTGGTAATTGGGCACAAGTATTAGTGCCACAAGCAGTTTGTTTGACTGTGAGCTCTGGAATTACTCATTGCTTGTCTGCATCAATCATTAGCACACTCTCATTTTCTTGTTACCCACAGTTCCTTGGTGTGCACGTTGCTTTCACTCCTGGAGCATCCCCTGTTATACTCATTGTATCCATTCATTTGCCTTGACTATTCATAATATTCTAGTAGGGCCTGACGTGTGCTGCAATGCCAGCGTTCTTTTTTATTAAAAGATTATTACCTTTGTTTGAAACGCTTCACATCCGTCCCACTAAAATACCTGTGGGGCTTTCTCACAGTGTCTCTTAGTTTCTCTGAATTGGTTAGTGCCCAGGACTGTGGGAGCCAGACCCATCAACTCCCTATCATCCCACTTTGAGATTTCCTACATTCCATGTGGTGATGACCGTTGTTGTCCCTAACAAGAGTTCCAAACTTGGAGATTCAAACTGTGGCCTCAGTTTAAAGAATGGAAGAAAATCAGCATCCTTTGGCAAAATTTCCCCAACAACACCGAGATGTTGCTCCACTCATGTAGGCCTGGGGGCCTGTGGGAGGAGAACATGAAATGATTGAAATATCCTCTGTACCATGTTTGAGTTTTCCTTGGTTTGAGTAAAGAGGCACATGCTCAGTTGGATCTGTTTAACCTTGTAAAATTGTGCTCGAATCTCAAATGTTGGCGTCTGATGTGAACATTTTTTATTAGGCCACCAGAGATGGCAGGATCACAACATCTCATCTTAACTAGAGAGCACATTGCAGTATCTATATATTTTGACGGGTCCCAATTTGCCTGCCTCCTGTCCCCTTAACGGAGAAAGAAAAGGAGGACCCACCTGTTAAACTGGCTGGTGAAGTCTCTCCTCCAGAACATTTTATTTATTTATTGACTTACTTATTTTGAGAGGGAGTGAGTGGGGTCAGGGGCAGAGGGAGAAGGA